>NW_009614019.1:0-553 GCF_000690535.1 Cariama cristata | reverse complement strand
ACTGCCACAAAAGGCAAAGGAACATCCATTTAGCTTTACAACAGCCAGCACAATCTCTTACAATCCTTACATTTCCTCAAATATGAATTGACACAACTTTCTAAAACTCAGTCATAGTATTGAAGTTTTCTTTATTATGCTGTATAAACTGGCTCTGCATCTCAGAGTCCAATTCATTGCAAGAAGTTCTCGCAAAGTCTCAACATGCCTCACAAAAAGAGCCTTTAGAATCATCTTTGAACTTTTAACACACTTCATTACGATAGTCAGCACAAAAACATTAAACCAAAACGTTGCACATATTGCAGTCATAATATCCAGCCAACTACTGTACTTGCAAAAAAACCTATGTTTGTCAGCAGTATACAAATACATAACCTGAGGCTGTAGCAAGTTTTCTAAGAACTTGAACAAGAAAATATGGGCAAACTTCCTAGAATTCAACCTGAATAGAAGTCAAGGACACTTTGGCATCACTGTGGGATCAGTGATATAACACAAGTCCTACCTATAACGAGGAATGTTTCAGTTGCAACTTAAACTTTGCTTATGA
>NW_009614018.1:29082-31334 GCF_000690535.1 Cariama cristata | reverse complement strand
CCACCGTGGTGGGAGAGGAGGCCCGCGACCCCATCTTACGTACTCGGTGGTGAATTTCTGTTTGCGGGACGGGGGGCTGCAGGGGGCTTTGCCCCGGCTCTTGGGTCCAGACCCTGTCTTGGCACGGCAGGGATGCAGCAGTTAGTAAAACCAGCCCTTTACCAAAGTACTGCTTGATTTTGGGTCTTGGGGGTACGTGTTTGCGTACGCAAAGCTTGAGGGGACGACAGATGTGAAGTAGGAAGAGCCTCTTGTTTTCAACTCTTGGTTTGCTGGTGGGACAGGGACCCTGGGGCTGATGGCTGGGATGGTGTTGGGTGATGTTGGGACTCCCACGTTGGTGGAGCTGGAATAAGGGTTTGCTCACACTGTGAGGCAGAGTCAGCAGAGTGCTTGGAGCTGGTCATCCTTTTTCTACAAGGTAGATGATGTGAGCAAACCGTGAGAGAGAGAAACACTTTGCCTTATGCAAAAGCAGGCCTTTCGCATCTTGTGTAAGACTGGAGAAAGATGACGTCCTTGGGTGCAACGCTACCAGTCGGGACCTAGAATTGACGGGAATGGGTAACGGTGAAACCAGTTTCCAACCTTGGCTGTGCTTGTTTGGCTCTCACTTTGGCAAGTAGCACTGAGAGTTGTGCTCGGAGCCCACTAGTGTTCCACTTAAAAAATATACGCAGTGAAACCTAAACTGACATGTAACGCGCTACGTTACAAATTCTAAACTTGCCCCAGATTTGTCCACAAAATCGTTAGGATTTGTAGGCTGCCAGTCTGCTTAGATTATTTTGCATCAAAACCATGCAGAAGTTGTAGTTTTGTATGGTTTTGACACGTGCTCTGTTTCTAGTTTGGTTTCAGCTCTCGGTGAAATGCGGGGTTATGACTCTTTCAGTCAAAATGAAAGCGATTCTGATATTCCCCCGTGTGTAAATCCAGACTGCTGAGTTTCCCATAGCTCAGTTTGCAGTTTCCTTATGAAAAACTGATTAGTGTTCTCCGCTGTGTGTTTGGGGGAGGCTGCTGCTTTCTGATCGCGGATTTGGGGTTGTAAATATGCCACATCCAGGACCAAATGCTGTCCTGTAGGGTGGTGGCATGTTTGATGGTAAGGGGGTACCGGGGGGAGTGGGAAGGGAGCAGGTGGTGGCTGGAAGGGTGGGAGTTGGTAAGGGGGTGGTGAGGCAGAGGAGGGTGAAGACCGAGTCAAATGTATGGGACCTTCTGGTGAGTGGGAGACCTGATTTGGGACAATGAGAGCAGTAAGAGGTGAAGAGCAAGTATCTGATTTGGGGTCAGGTGAGTTACAGCGTGGAAATGATTGAAACCTGTGGGCTGCAGGGAGAAAGGGAGAGCGAGGATGTGTAAGGCGGAGGATGAAGCTGAGATTGCAGGCTGATGAGCGGAAGCGGGATAGCAGAAAATAGGGAGAAGAACTGGATCTGGCACTTTTCCAAATAAGAGAGCGGAATGGGAACACCTGGGAGCGGCAGAAGGTGCGAGGGAGACCCCGAAATACTTCTGCGGTTCAGAGTGAGGAAACCTCTTTGAGAGAGGTAGCCTCAGAGGAAAGGTTTTGGGTACCAGAGCTGGAAGGAACCGGGTAGGAGGATGGTTCTGTCCTTTGTAATGGAAGAGGTGCAAGAGAGGAAAAGCTTACCTGCTCGTTATGCAACTTCTGCTTGGTCGCAATCAGGTAACAGTGATTTCTGCTGTTTGTTTTTGTTGAGTAATAGCCAAACAACCCAGAGGCAGAAACCTGGGCCAGATTTGAGACAGGTTGAATTCCAGATCGGGCTGTCACTTGCAGAGGTGTTGGGGCTTCAGTTCTGATCCCAACGCGGGGGAGATGCTGCGCAGCCTACAACCGAAGTGTTTGTGGCGTGGAAACGAATTGGTGTGTCTGAGATGGATTGTGAATGGGCAGATTCCTCTGTCAAAGGCTACAAAACCATGACACGGCTGTTGGGATGGGATGTTCTCAAGGGAAGGTGGGTTGCCTTTTGATCTCTTCTGAGAGCCTGGGTTTAGAAACAGCAGAAAACAATTTAAATCTCTGTGCCAAACTCCTATTCCAAGCTCTTTTCTGAAGATGGAACTATTTACTCTGACAGATTACTTTTTTTTTTTTTTTTCCCCAGACGAGGCGATTCTGCACACGCCGAGTCTCAGACTTGCTGAGGAAACGGTTGATGCCGTTGTGACAGTTTGACATTCCTCAGTCGTGGGATGTTTTTCCCCCCTTCTTTCAT
>NW_009614018.1:18577-29054 GCF_000690535.1 Cariama cristata | reverse complement strand
TGCTGTGCTAAGCAACAAATCCTTTGGGGGGGACCTTGTGTTAAAGTATCAGGGAGGTGGTCACCTCCTGATGATTGTAGCTCCTGCCTGTTAGTGCAGCTGTGTGAGCTGAAAGCTTGTTCTCCCTCCTAGGTGGAACGGGAGGGGTGGGCGAGTTAAGGACCCTGCAGATGGGATGGAGAGAAACATGATTTGGGATGTAGAGTGATGCTGAGGTGAGGGGCAGAATCACTGAGCAGGATCTGGGGGCCTGTCACCTCCTTCCTGCCCCCCACTCCACTCTCGAGAGGCTGTTTTATTGCCTGATGCAAGCTGGGGAGATGCTTTCCCTTTGGATCTCCTCCTGTGCAAGGAGGCCAGGCAGATTAAGGCAAGTGTGAAGTGTCCTTCTGTGTGCCCTGACTTCTCCCCCACCCGCTTTGATTATAACACCTCTCCTTTTTTTTTGAAGGGGGTTTCCAGAAGCAGCCGGGGCTTGGGAAGTCCCTGGCAAAGCAGCTGTTGACCGAGAGGCAGGTTAGAGATGGGAAGGTGGGAAAGGATCTGACAATTTGCGGAGGCCAGCGACCAAAACCACCTGTTGCTTGCAGGAATGAGAAGGAAGGGGAAAATGGATCCAAGCTGAAAGTGCTCGGTGAGGTTTGCTCTTTGCAGCAGGGCTGTGCCAGTGGGGTCCTCCCAGCTGAGCACTACGGTAAATGAAGTGCCTTCCTGCGCAATTCTATTTTTGATCGTAGCTAGCACTGTGCATTTGTAAATCTGGTGACAAGTTCTTATAACTGACAGCCCTCGGAGACATTTTCAGATCTAGGACCTCTTTGTCCACTTCACCAAGTAAGTGTGGGCAAACCAAGTGGTAAAACCGTTCCAGAGGAGGAGAATGTAAAGTAACACAGTCTGAACACTGAGGAAGAGAACAATAACGTAGGTCTTGCCCTGTGCTCTGCTGCCCAGACTTCTCTCTCTGTTTCTGTAGAGCCATCTTTGTATAATACTGGTGTGCCAATTAAAGAGATTTGTCTCAGATTTCCACCATTGCACCCTGTCCCTAAGTGGTGAATTGCGATCTCTAGTACAGTCATTCGTGGGACAGGGAGGCTTGGGGAAATGCCATTTTGAGATCTGAAGGTTTTCCATCCTGGTCTTGCACTGTGTGTTTGTTCTTTATGGCAGGGATTGACATTTTGTAAATACAGAAAGTCTTTGAGGTCTTGTTGGAAGTGCTGTTACAGGTAAATGGCTGATCCCAAAGCTCTTGACTACAAATGTGCATTATTTGCTCCCTTCACCCTCCTTCTAAATCATTAATTGCCCTTTTTGGGTGATTACTACCATCAGATTCCAGATGTAGAAGTTTAAGTAATTAGGTACCACCCTTCCCAATTTCAGCCAGGCTATGTAGAGTGCTTTGAAATAAAAGCTATTATTTAAATCCAGTTTATCTATCTTCTCCTGATGTATTGTTTAATAGTAGTATTTTCTTTCCCCAGAGCTAGAGCTACGGGAGGTTCATACTACTTCTTCCTAATGCTGAAATCTAAAGCCTTCTCAAGGGGGTTTGGCTTCCTGTAGGTTCCTGGCTCTCCCCGGTGTCCTTCCTCCTCTCTCTGCCATCTCCCCTGCTTTCCTGCTTCTCCTCCCTCAGTTATAGTAAAAGGCTCCCAGCAGCTTTCAGCTTGCCTAGGCAGGATTATAGTACATCTTCTGACACTTTTTCTCCCCTGAAAGGTTTTATTTCAGCACAGTGCTTGTTAGCAAGTCTGTACAGCAACGGCAGAAGGTTAGCACTGTGTCCTCTTCGCAAGCTGCATGCCCCCGTTTAACTCTGCATGAGAGAGCCGTGTACGCGAGACGGAATTGCGTTTGGTCCTGGACAAAGCACTTTCACTGTGGGAAGACAAATTCATAGCAAGCAACGATCGTTTAAGGGAAGTGATACCAAGAACTGGGAAGGAGAGGGAATCTATCTCCCAGGTTGCTGCTTCTTGCCCACAGCTGCTCTGGAGCAGAGGGATCTTCTCGGGGCATCCTCCGGCTGCAGGCTGGACTGCCGCTGCTGTGCTTTTGAACAACCTGGGTCCTACGGGCAGGCTTTTTTGCAGTGCCACAGCCCAGCCTTTGCTATTTGCTTTCACATTATTTCAAAGAAAGAGGTAACGGGAAGATAAGCGCTTGAAAAGTCCCCAAAGCAACCACCCCAAAGTCTTTAGCTTTGCTGTGAGTGGCAATAGAACTAAAAAGTGTTAAGAACAGACTGCTTTGTTGTGTGTTTATTTGTGGCTGTAGGGTTGCAGGATGAAAAGGGGGTGCTTGGTTTTGGTCTGGCTCTTTGCTCAGTACTCTGGTGGTTTTGCTTCTGTGTTGCAAAACTTTGCAGGGGAATTCATCAATTGAAAGCTTATTTGATTCATTTCTCTGATAATAATGAAAATACCATGAATACTCTCCCCCTTCTTCTTTTTGGTAGTACAACCTCAGCTTGCCAGCATCCAGCATAGGGCCTTTTTGAATGCCTTGTTGGGTCAAAGGGGCACTTGATATATGGCTCCAGGCAGATTTTTTTGTGTGTGTGTGCAAAATGTAGTTTGGTTTTCATGCAAAGCTCTGTGCTCTTGGTTCATTTCTTCTTGTGGTTTGGGCTCTAAGTATAAGTTAAGGCTTCTTTTAATGGGGGGAGAGAGAAAGCCATATGACCGGAAAGTTTTGGATTTCACATCTTTAAATCTTTACAGAGCATGAAGAATGGGATTCTCTCATTCTCCTACCATGACAGGCTGAGCCTGGACCGGGGGAAAGGAACTGAGGTGACAGGGCAATATGGATAGACCAAATCATTTCAGATGGGCGACTCTTGTGTTGCATGCTTGGGTTGTGTTTATTGGTAGCATGTGGGTTTGAACAAGGAACGTGTTCAGTTTGCGGGGAGAGAGGAGGCTGGGAGGGGAAGGAGAGGAGGAGGAGGAGTTAATGGAAAAGTACAGTAAAGCACCTTCTGAGGTGAGAATAAGTAGTGAAGGTCTATTAGCGGTTGATGACAATTTACATGTATTACTTATGTAAAGATCAGCTTGCAGCAGGTAGAGGAGCGTGCTCCCATGTGAGCTGTCAAAGGCTCTGTCTGCCTCCTGAGTGGGAGGGAGCATGGGAGTCGCTGAGGCTGAGGGTGTTTTTTCAATCTGCGAAGGAGCAAATAGTCGGGAGAATGGCAAAGTGCTTCAGGTGCTACAGAGGAGACGGGCATGGGCTGAAAACACCCAGATCTGGGAAGTATTGGTAAAAAGTCTGGGCAGTGAGCAGCCACAGGGCAAGGTGATGGGGTTTTATGCTGGGTCTGGAGACTTGGAGGTGTGCAGAGCTGTGCTGGGGGTCTGCAGGGGATGTCCCTGGATTAGGAGCCCAGCCATGGCCTCACATCATTCCCATCTGCAATGCTGGAAAGGATGGCTATGGGCAAAGATCGACTTCTGCATCCTGGTCAGCAAAGTGTACTCTGAACTCTGAAAAAGCACTCTTCTCAGTTATGCTCTCGTTTTCTAAGTTGATACTAGAAAGTGAGAGTCACTCTGAGGGGTTTGACATGCTGAAGGAGTGGGTGACCGTGGATCAGGCGCTGCATCAGCTTGCTCTGTCCTGGGGGAACCTGCTGTGGACTCCTCGGTGCAGGACGTGCCTGAGCTGGAGGCAGCTTGGGAGCTGATGGAGGCAAGCTGCCTGGTGCGTAGGAATGCAAGTGTTTGCTGTTCTTGATGGAAAAATAAATCCTGAACTGACAGGAGATGCTGATGAATGCCTTGTCCAAAGTTTGCAAATCCAGGAGTCAGGTTTGCTGAGGAGGAAGGCAGCTTCTCCTGAGCGCGATGCAGAGTCTTGCAGCTCTGTTGGTGACTGAGATGCTGCCGGCTTGCCTGGCTAACAGCGGTGCTCAGTGGCTACCGGTTGCTCACTCAGACTTTCTTTTGACATTTCAGCATTCCTTTGGGTAAGACCTTTCTCTTTTTGCTGCCAGAGATTAGAACATCCCTAGTCTTGCAGACAGCCAAGAGCAAAGCTTTACAGAGCATTTGGAGAGGCTGAGGCAGATGCATTGCCGTTGCTTGAGCAGACTCCATCCGTGCCTTGGACCTCGTGCCGTGGTTGGACACAGCGTGCTGCGTAGGTGGGTCCCCTCAGCATCATCTGAGTTACTAACCAGTGAATGCTGGTTCATGTAATACAACTGCTCTGCCACCCCCTTGCCAGGAAGAAGCTACAGGACAAACAAGAGAAGCGATTAACCTTGCCCCATGCCCCGGCAGAGCAGGGAGCATGCCAGCCAGTGCCCAGGGTGGAAACAAACTTGTTTGACCATGTTTACCTGGAGGGAGTGGGAAGATGGAGAGTGGAAAATCCCCAAATACAAGGCCAAAGGGAGAGAGGTTTCAGAATAGCGGTTAAGGAAGAGGAAGAAAAGCACAGGCTTTGGGGGCAAAAGGGACTTTTCTCCTCCCTCTGACTAAGCCAAGATCAAAGGCAAGGTTCCTGGAGAACGGAGTGGGGTCTGTGTTACAGTCAATTTAAGGATACAGTTTCTGGAGAGGGGTTCAGGGAGAGGAAGCAATGACAAGCTGATAAATAACTTTTTTTTTCCCCCTGGATCTGTGCATCTCCTGTGTTGCCAAAATCCTTTGCAGAATCTGTCTTTACTTTCAACTATTACGTGTGTCCAGTAACACGGGAACCGCTGCCTCTTCAAGACTTAGCTGGTACCTTGGGAGAGTAGGTCTAGATGGTTCGGTTGGGGGGGTTTGAGAAATGGGTCCTGCCTAAGGGATGTGCCCATCAAAGGTGCTCCAAAAGATGCTGGAGATGAGTGGAATGGGAGCACAGCACGGTGTGAGACAGCGGTTCGCCTTGGGGAGCCTCCAGGAGAGGGAGCTGGATCCGGGACGGAGCAGCGTGTCTGGGAGACGCTGCACACACGTGAGCAATGAACGGCACTCGGGGCCGTGGGCCTCGATGGCTCGGGAGGGCGATGGGGCGAAACATAAGTGGAACGGTCGGGATTTGTTTTGGGGGAGATGAGTTCTTCATAAATTAGGGCTGTTGTCGATGGAATTTAGTTGTGAAATGGTAACGTGCGAAATACCAGCAGTGCAGCGTCTTGTGAGAAATCGATGTTTTGGGAGAAAACCACTTTGGAGCCCAAACTGGGCAATCTTTCGATGTGCAGTTCAAGCCAAGCTATAATGCAGTCTTTGCTGCTGTCAGGCTTAGAAAGGCTGTACAGTATTTTGTACATACAGTGTGTACTTTTCTGCAATTGCTATAGTTTGTTTTTCCTAATTTACCCTTTCCTTGTTTATCTTGCATACTGTGCAGGGGTCTAATTTAGATTTTTTTTAGAAAAAAAACCTGCTTAGCAGTTATGGGTTGGGGCAGCAATTTCTGTAGCATTTAGAGGTGAATTTGATTAGCACTTTGGAAAACTGCAGCAAATGGCAGTGCTAATCAAGGGAAATCAAGCCATGGAGTTTTAAGGCAGAGTTAGTCTTTTTTTTTTCTTTTTTAAACCAAAAATGAAGATATTAAGTTGTCTGAGGCTCAGAAGCATTGTATTTCTGCCGGTTTCACGTGTCGGGCTTTCTGATTACGCAGTTGTGCCAAACAGAGCGTTCACAGAAAAATATGAATACTCTAAAACACTTAATTTGTGGCCCAAAACTATTCTTTAGTGTTGCAATGAGTTTTTTTCTCTTGTCCCTCCATGTCCATAGTTGAGTAAAATATTCTGTGTGTCTCTTACTAGTTTGTAAAATCCTTCACTATGTATAGAAGACAGAAGGAAAGAGACACAACCAATTAAACCGCCAACTTTATCGTGTTAGCACTCTGATTCAGGATCCATTGAAACCAATGGGAACCCTTCCAGTGACCTCCGATACGCGTTGGATTGTGAGTTTTAGTGGGTTTTGAAATGAGAACAAAATACGTGGTGTGTGCAAAGAGATGGAGTAAGTGTTAAGTGGATTAACTGAAATCCACTGGAGACCTTTGTGTGTGTCTGGGGGGAATGGGACATTTATTTTTATTCCCTGGGGCTGAAGTCTTTTGGTTGCTAGTTGAACTTCAAAGAAATGGGAATTTGGGCCTGAACTCGGGATCTGGTTTCACATAGACTTTTCACCAGCATTCCCAGTGAGAGACACCAGCCAGATGAACACCATAATTCTTGTTTGCAGAATGACAGTATTCAGATAAGGAAGGAAACAGATTTGATCATTAACTAAGGAGGATTAGGGGGAAACAAATCAGCCTTTTGCAAGACTTCTGGTATTGCTGCATGTGACGTGGCTGGTGTTTGGATAATGTTTGAAAGATGGGTAAGTTAGCTGCTGGGAGCAAAATGTATGGAGCCTAATCAGGAAATGTTGGCCTTCATCATTTTTTTTCTGAGAAATTGAGATTACTGCAGTTACAAACTGCAAATTGGTAACTGAGGGAGATTCCTAAAATATGAGATAATCCCTAGAAGCTGACCAACTTTCTCTGTAGAACATCAAATTCTAGGTCTATAATCTGTAATTAAATTGCTTATGTGCTGTTAAAAAAAGCATCTGGCTGTTCTAAGATTGTCCAGTGCAAGAGCATAGACACTATAAATGAGAGAGCTGCAGTGACATGTAAAAAGTAGCAATTTAGAGGACAGGAAAATATTAAGACTTTGTATTCCCAACCTACCAGGATGTGAGAGGATCCAGAAGGTCAACCCATAGCATAACTACTGTATTCTGCAATTGCAGTGTATAACCGTTAACCATTATGCTGCCAAAAGAATTAAAGTGTCCTTCGAATGCCTTGTGGATGGTGTGTATGAGTTTAAGCTGTCTCATTAACAATATTTTGACCTTTTAAGTGTTTTCAATATAAGGAAATATTGCAATACTTGGTAGATGCACACGTAGTTTTATGTAAAAATGGAGATATGTTGTCCTTGGACGACAAGTTACCCATGAGCCAGCAATGTGCCCTCGTGGCCAAGAAGGCCGACGGTACCTGGGGGTGCGTGAGGAAGAGTGTGCCCAGCCGGTCGAGGAAGGTTCTCCTCCCCCTCTGCTCTGCCCTAGTGAGGCCACATCTGCAGTGCTGTGTCCAGTTCTGGGCTCCCCAGTTCAGGAAAGACGGGGAACTACTGGAGAGAGTCCAGTGGAGGGCAACGAAGATGATGAGGGGACTGGAGCATCTCCCTGATGGGGAAAGGCTGAGAGAACTGGGTCTGTCCAGCCTGGAGAAGAGAAGGCTGAGAGGGGATCTCATCCGTGCTTACAAATACCTTAAGGGTGGGTGTCAAGAGGATGGGGCCAGACTCTTTTCAGTGGTGCCCAGTGACACATTAAGGGTCAATGGGCACAAACTGAAGCTCAGGAGATTCCACCTGAACACGAGGAAGAACTTCTGTACTGTGGGGGTGACACAGCCCTGGCAGAGGCTGCCCAGAGAGGCTGTGGGGTCTCCTCCTCTGGAGAGATTCAAAACCCACCTGGACGTGATCCTGTACAGCTGCTGTAGGTGACCCTGCTTTGGTGGGGAGTTGGACTGGGGGATCTCCGGAGGTCCCTGCCAACCCCCACTGGTCTGGGATTCTGTCCCCTCCAGAGTCAAAGCCGAACCTTGCAGGCACAATCTGCTGTCAGTCTACAGTGGGTTATTTGTGCGGGAAGCACCGGACACTGTAAATCACCATCAACAGCAAAACCCACGCCGGAGCTGTTCTCTATTTACACTGCAAAATGTTTTGTGAAACTGAACTAGGAGAGGTCAGAACGTACAGCTGCTGGGGGGCTGAAGGGGGTTGTGCGTGCTGTCCTGGCCGCTTCGGCCGTGCCCCCCGGTATTGGTGCGAGAGCTGAGGGTTTCTCAGTGTCTCCTTTCCAACCGCTATTTGTAGAGGGGAAATTCTGTGTGAAAGTCTTGAAATGAACGCATTACTTTCACTGGTACTCTGCAGCACAACTAAGCTGTTTTCCGCATCTGCATTAGGAGATGAATAGCGTGGGTGAGTAACCTGGGGTCGCGCAGAGTCGAACAGAGCTGGGCTGAGCCTCCTCCTTCTGCATTGGGTCAGGTCGCTCAGTTACAGGGAGCTTTTCCCAGAAGTGCATTGTTGAGTTTGCCTGAAGCAAGTGCCATGTCCCTTACAGCTGTTGAGGAGAGAATTATTGCGAAACAGACTCTGTCCCATTTCCCGATATGAAGGCATAGACGGTATTTATAGAATTCCTTTGCCTTCTGCATCCTGGTTGGTAGAAATGACTGTGTTGTATTTGAATGGAGATGAGGACATGTGAATAAATTCCTTCCTGAGGCATGAATGTACTTCTGTAACTCTGGACTCAAAATACTTCATAGTATACATTACCTGAATACGTACTTCAGCCTGGATGATTTCTAATACTGTTTTTTTTTTTTCCCCCCCCTCCTTGTTC
Source organism: Cariama cristata (assembly GCF_000690535.1). Taxonomy (NCBI): domain Eukaryota; kingdom Metazoa; phylum Chordata; class Aves; order Cariamiformes; family Cariamidae; genus Cariama; species Cariama cristata. The sequence continues at coordinate 20,592 of NW_009614018.1, read as the reverse complement.
TCCTCTAGTTGTGGCCTTCCTGGTGGCGTATCATCAAAACAAGCAGCTAATAGGAGAGAAGGGGCTGCTCCCTTGTAAACTGTACCTGCAGAACGTCAAAAAGTATTTCAAAGGGAAGATAAACTTGGATGCTCTGAGCTATGCGCCAACAATCATCTGGTTTCTGGACTGGTCAGACATGGACAGCACCTTGGACTACCTCTCCCTGTTTGGCCTGGCAATTTCAGCCTTTGTATTGATAACTGGATGTGCCAACATGATCCTCATGTCTGTCCTGTGGGCTCTCTACCTCTCGTTGGTCAATGTTGGACAGATCTGGTAGGTTAACAATCTCTCTGCTTTGCTTTTCTCTGTAATCTCTTGCTGTTCATTGTACACCTTTACTTTCTATTACCATTTGAGGTTGGTAATCTGCTAAGGAGTGATGTAGGAATGTGAGATGAAGTAAGTATTTGACAGAAATGAGTTATGGGCATGCCCCTGCTCTCTCTCTTCCCCAGGATAGCTGCCCTGGTTTCTGTTGTCCTCTGTGAGAGGCAGATTGGCTGCATAACGTGCTTTGTCCCTGCTGTGGAGTACTTTCCCTAATTGCTGTTGCAAGGGATCTCCTCTAATAATTACCTTTGAGATGGTTTATCATTTTTCTGTTCTATCCAGAAGAGAGCTGGAGCACTCAAAATAAGTACATAAAGTCTGGGGGGTGGGAAAGTAACGGAGAAATAGTGACTGCATATCGCATTGCTGCAGGGAAAGGCTGTGGTGCAAAAGGAAAGGCTTTAGGTGGTCCTCACATTTGTTAAAGCCCCAAATACAGTGGTTAAAAGATGATGGGCCCTTAGAACCCCAGATTTCATTAGTTCACATCTTCAAGTACCTCTCTGCCTGTAGCAGAGGTGGTATGGTAACTTTGGGGAGGTAAAAGGCTGTGCTGTGAAGAAGTGCCCATGCTGTGGACGTTATACAGCTATATTTGCTGGGATGTTCTTCCCAAATCCTCTGACTGTACAACACGTGACAGGACATCTTCCCTATAGATGCGCTTAGTGAATTTAATTTTAAGGATTTGCATGTGCTTGGGCAGCCCTGCATGTTGTCCTGTCCCATTCATTCCTATCCTACTCCAGATGGTATGTAAGTGGGTGAAGGATAACAGCTTCAGTTTTCTGAAAAGCTCTATTCTCTGAGCTCTTAACTCAGCGTGAACTTAAGACTGTGAAACAAAGCCACCAAATTTGAAAAAGAACTTGGTGGATAGTTTTCCATTGCCCGTTTCCAAGTTATTCCAAAATCGCTTGTCTATTTTTCTAGATGTTTTATGTTACAGGGCAAGAATTCAAGCATTGTCCTGCTCTCATTTCCAGAGATATGGGAGCCTGTGTCATTGTAGCAGCAAAGTCTGGATGCTTTCCTTGACTTCTTTCTCTTTGCGTTTCTGTTTGTGGGGGGAAAGAACCCCTAACAACCTCCCCGCCAAGCTGCAAAGATTTCATAGCTGAAAGCTGGACCTGCAGTGATTCCTGAGGCTGAAGGTTTCATCTGTCTTGGTCCTGAAGCAGTGGGCTAACTAAGGCATTATCATGACAGGCTTTCTTTGTTAGTGCCCACAGGCACTCTGGAGTGCTCGGTGTACTGGTGCTGTGGCTATAGTGGTGCTATAGTGTCTCGTTGGGCAGTTGTGTTCTGTGCTGGTCCTCTGCTCCCAGTTGCTTTTCCTGGTACAGGCAGACTGAAGGCAGAGGCGTGACATCTTCTCTGCTGGTGCTGGAGGGGTGACACTCCTGCAGAACTCTCAAGTTTTTGTGCCAAAAGAAATCCAGTCGTGCCTGTTGAATGGCTGTTTTGTCATCTTTCAAGCCTTTAAGGGTGAGGCGAAGGGTAGGGGATAGAGAGGGGAGCCTTTTTCCGCTGCTGCACCGAACCACCACCGTTGTCCAGCAGACCATGTCCAAATGCCTCTTTCTGAGGGGGGTTAGAAGCTCACGGCCAAGCGTTGGGTCTCTGCAGCTCTGAAGACA
>NW_009614018.1:0-18546 GCF_000690535.1 Cariama cristata | reverse complement strand
CAGGAATGCAAGCGGAGCCGAGTTTGCCTTCTGTGGATGTTGCGGTTGAAAGGAATTGACTCTTGATACTTGAGATAAGGCTGTATTTTTTTTCCTCCTTTGCTACCTCAGATTTGGAGTTTAAAAGTTACCCCAGCACAAGCAGGTGACTCCTGGTATACAGCAATAACGCACCAAAGGAATGGGTCAGGTTCTTCTGGGGAAGGGGTGAGAGAGAAAAGAGGGGGGGGATAGGAGGCGTTGCCTCAACTTCATCTCTTCTTAATTGTGGCATCGAATATATCAAACAGGAAATGAGGTTCTTCTTGTAAAGGGGTAAGGGAAAAGAATCAAAGCAACCCAGCAGTACAGTTCATTCAGCTGTGGTTACATTTTTCATTAGATCCTCTGAAATGGGTCACTGGGTGGTCAAAACCATATTATTATTGTGCATACAGTGTGACCTTCAATTCCTGGAGAAAGGGATGCTGGGTGGCTAGGTACTTACACTGAAAGTAAACACGGGGAAAGAGCAAAGGGGGGATTAACTAACTTCTCACTGTCCTTCAGGGAATTGTGGTGGCAGGGGGGATGAGCTGAGAGTACCTGAAATCTCATGAATTCTGCCACTGGTCGTGGGTGGGTGGGTGGCAGCACTGGCCTTAAGACTAAGGCTGGCATTAAAACTCCCTTTTCACACTGGTTTGTAGGTTGGGTTAGATGGTGCGTTAACTTTGTCTTGTTCTCAAATCTGGGCAGATTGAGAGGTTTTGATGAGTTCTGATGGTTCTCCAAAGCATCTGTTGAAGATCACAGTGACTTCTTATAAAGGGGGAAAGGACAACATTGTCAGGCGTTCCTGTTCGGAGTTACGAGATAGCTCAGCAAAGAGGCGTCTGAAATGAGGAAGAAATTCCTCCTGTGGCCACAGAGTTTTGTAGTTATTGTAACGTCTGTCTTCGTGTTCCTCTGCGGCTGGCAGGCGTGGACTCCTGCGAGCCAGCACTGCTGGGCTGGGCACGGACCCGTGGGCTGACCCGGTCCGGCAAAATCCTCTGCAGTAGTTGCCTGGGAAGCCATTTCAAGGAAGATATGGGGTCATAAGGAGGAATAGAGTTCTCTTCTTTAGGCCAGTGAGGAACAATTTATTCCTTTTATCGCCTTTTCTTTTTCTATTTTAATTTTAAATGTTTCTATTTGTTTTGGGCTGGAGTCTCCAGATGCCGGGTGCTGCTGAAGGAGCGAGTCTTTCAACTGCTGTCCAGCTGGCTTGGGCTCAGAGTCAGGAAGCTTTAGAAGAGCAAACCATCTCCTTTGAAGGGCAGGACGTGTTGCCTGCCTGCCCCGGTGTCCTGGTTTGGCTAAAACAGGACCCATTCTCCTTTCAGTCGATTTCCCTTCAGTTAAGTTTCTTTTAAGTAACTGCCCCGGTACCACCAACCTCCACCTGTGAACTGGGGAATACGCTGTGTGCCTGGGGACCGCTGAGCCTGCTGTGACAGCAAGGCGAAAGGTCTTTGAGGGTGTTACAGCGCTCGAGAAAGCTGCGCCTGGAACAGGGTGATGTGAGCTGTTTGTGATGAGTTTTGTGGAATAAGCATTAATTTGGCAACTTAAAGTCCTGAGAGCTGGGCCAGGATGTTGTCCTGGCCCTGAATTCTTGCCTTTGCCAGTTTACTGTTGGCTCTGCCAAAGCACAGGTGAGCTGTCTGAAATAAGATGCGCTTTGGTGGGTCTCAAAACTAGGCTGGCTTTCAGAGAACAGCATATTAACTTTGGTACCTGTGAAATGCAGGGCCAAGATTGCCTTTGCCAAATTTGAAAGTGGAATGCACTGGGAAGCTTTTGTAATTCTGGGCAATCTGTTCCCAAAACAGCTGTGGTATTCAGGGGTCTGCTCAGACTAAAGCTGGACATGTTCTCTGGATTCTGGGGCATGCGTATCACGATGCCACGCTTGCATCAGAAGCTTAGTGTCTCTGTCTTAAAATACTGGATTTTTTTTTTTTCCCCTCTGCCACTTTGAACTTTTCCTTTTGAAGTAGAAGGAGACTGTTGAGAACCTAAAAATCTGCCAGTGCAAAAGAATATTTAATGTCTGACCCATAGGCTGGGTGAAGTGCTTAATCGTTGTGTTAATTTTAACCTTGATTTTTCTTATAATTTCTGCAGACTATGCCTAATTTCAGTAAAATAATAATAGTAATAAGTGGTCCCAGTTTGAGATAATAGAAACTATTTAATTAAGCTAAAAAGGTGCTTAAAAAGATTTTGTGGGAATTCCCTGTACTTCAGTGTCCATTTTGCAGACTGCCGATCCTGCTTGTCTCGGTTCAGTCACGGGGAGGACAGTGCAACTCCACAGGTCCGGTGTGAATGGCTCTGCCTTTCTCCCTGCTTCCTCCCTCCTGGATATTAATGTAATGGATTGTTGTACAGTTGAACACGAATGGGAAAAGCGGCCCCTTTGTTTAAAAATACCTGTTGCAGGTGACCTGATGAAACCTCCGCTTGTGGTTTTATTCCCTATGGTTTGTGCTGGGGCATATGTCTGCAGAGACGGACCGTCGGCAGTGGAGGTCCTTTGGCAGGACAGGCTCTCTGGGAGAGGCGTTCCGGCAGAAGTTAAATAATTTTTATACCAGAATAACTAATGCACTGCTAAAGTGAATTCATAATTCTGGAATAAAATCACTTTTATCCCACAGTAAGGTGTCTCCAGAGAGCTATTACATTTTCTTATATAAACAAACTTTTAAACTACTCTGCCACTGATCTCCTGTTTCTTCTTCTGTTGTTTCCTCCCTGAACAGCCCCCCCAGTATTTTCAAATGTCATCTCTAAACCCTTCCTTTCCCTTGGTTATTGTGTTGGTTCATTTTACAAAGCATATTGCCCACTGTTAGAGAGTACAGTTTGTAAGACACTTGATATAAAAGCTAGAATTGTGGTTTTTTAAATCCTATTGCCTTTTTTCTTTCATGAGTAAGATTCTGGTAGAGTTACAAGAGCTCAAGGGAATAGGTTAAACAAGCCAATAAATAAAATGTTATAGCACGAGGTGGCTACAGCGTTCTTTTCAGTGCGTTCTTCCCTTGTGGAAAATGTTGGTGGAGCTACTGCTAACAGGTATTTAGGGTAAAATAAGACTAAGCAGCACATCTATTTTTTTTTTTCCCTGCAAGGAATATGAGACTGAAGAGTGCTTCGGCAGTGTGGAGCCCCCGAGACCGCGGGCGGGTGCCCTCTGCGCTGTGCTCACGTGCCCGTGGAAGCCCGCGTGCCCGGGTGGCTTCCAAGAAGTTGCAGATGCTGCGGCACTTCTCTAGAGCACGGATGGGAGGATGGGCCTCTGTCTTTCTGGCCGCAAATGCCTGGGTTTTTTTCATATTTAGCTGATTGAACATAATATTAATAGATTTTAACTTGAAGGACTTATTGGAAGGGCAGGTACACTGTAGGTCATGAAAGCGTGTCTCTGAGGCATGTAATTTAATTGCAATTAAATTACCATCCTCCGAAGTTCATTTGCAACAGAGAGGGAAGACAGACTTGTACGTCATGGAGGTTTTGTGGTTTATATGTCTCATTAAAAACCACTTGACCTATGCAGGACTTTAATCACAGTCTTCCGTGTGCTAGCGGATGAACTGGTGACTGGTTCAGGCTGAACTCCATTAAATGCTGGGGGGCTGATGAGATGCTCAGGGCTGTGTTTTCCCTCTCCAGGAGGGCATTAGTAGCCGTTAAATGGACCTCTTCCCCACTTTCTTTCCTCTTATATTCTAATAGCTTTGGGTTTTCAGTCTAAAGCACTTAGGTTTTTGTCTAGTGTCATCTTATCCAGTAAAGGTTAGAAACAGATCTCTTCAGTTTCTTATTCCAGCTTGTAAGGCAGCCAGCGTGTGAATTGGGGGCTGGATTTGGCAAAACATCATTCTCATTTTTAAGTGCACTGTGACCCTCTTATGAGGAGGGCACAGCCCTTAAGGAGCTACTCGTTTTAAGACTAGAAGAGTCCTAGTCTGACACGCAGAATACAGATGGAAGAATCGCCCTGTGAGCTTCCAGCAGACCAGAGCCAGATCAAGCGTGAATGAACATATCCACGCGGGTGCATTTGAGCTAATGCATGTTTTATTAAGTAGCGTGGGTAATTCGGCAAGACTTTTTTGACTGCCCCTGAGCAAGCAAACACTGAAAGATCAGGAGCCGTGCAAGCAGGGAATAGGAACTTGTGTGTCCTGGGTTTCATCAGTACGCTTGGTTCGCTTGGGAAGTTCTGTGAGACCTCACTGTCCAGGCAGGAATGGATGTGTCGGGCTGTACTTCAGTGTGTGACCTTGGCGAGGTCTTTCCATCGGTCTGTATCCTGCGTTATCTGCCTGTCTGGAGGTAATGCAAGCTTGTACTGAGGGACTGTAAGACTTTAGTTGATATCAGCTTTACAGATATTGAAGTTTGAAGTGCAAGCAAAAATTAATGTTGTGCCTAAATCCAGTGTACAATTTCATGTATTTTTTTTGAAAAAAAAAAGTATCTAGGATTTTAGATGAATCACATTAACAAATATCACCTTGATGTATATGCTAAATTGGAGTAATTTGAAGTTTGCTAGGGGCTTTGCAAATAACCTGCTTGCAAAGAACCCTTTTTGCAACCTGCCTTTATTTTTCTAGCTTTCCAGAATATGGCAATGACAACAACAGTAAGAAAACTTAGAATATCTTATTCTTTTATCTGGCCCTGGCCTTGGCAATAAAGCACAGGAATTTCTTTGTTATTGTGGATCACAGCCTCTCGTCTCTTTTACTCCGAACTCCCCTTCCTCTTTCCCCAGAAAGAAAAGATTATCTCTAGAAACGTAAACGAAAAGTTGAAGGATCTCAGGGGGTCATCCTTCCTGTCGAGGAAGCTGCTTTTTGGCACTTCCTACTGGCACAGAAGAGAGGGAGCGTATCGGTTTCAAAGAATGCTGTGAGCAGTCGATATGACATATTAATGAAAACAAAGATTAATACCATGTGACACAGTTGCCTTGCAGTACAACTGGGAACTAATGAGGCTAATGAGAACCATATTTTTGTTTGAGAGATTAAAATTTAATCATGGCTGATGTCAGAAATGAGTCATTTTAGTGTTTTCCCCCACCACTTTTGATTTAGCAGCAGTCCTTGAGAGGGGCCAGCCCCTTGCCATCTCCTCGCCTGGCATTCAGCGTGGCTGGGAAGGGGAGGGTGATGCCGTGGCCGGCTGGCCTTCCTTCGTCCCCGAGACCTGTAAATGTGTGCTCTGCAGTGTCAGGTCACTTGTCTTGGTTGGGGCAGTCGAGTTAAAGGCAGGCGGCAATGGGTTGTATGCCATTAATTTAGGCTGGGTTTTTTAAAGGGGCAAGTAGGAGCAAAGAATGCGGTTGCCGTAGGATGTCCAAGGAGCCGTGAGTGTGCTCCTGCCCACATCTGCTCCAAAACCCGTGTGTCAGTCTGTGAGAGTGGAGTGGACTGAAAAGGCAGGCGGAGATGAGCCTGATTAAGAAGCCAGGTCCAGCTATGTTATAAATTTGAGAAGATCGACATGAGCTGTCGGTAGAAGAGCAGCTGCCAAAAGCTTTAAGGGCTGTCAAGGGATGCTTCCGTGGCGTCTCGGGCTGCCCCAGGTCTGCTTGTTGCCTGCTTCCGTGAATATATTCCTGGGGAAGAATTGACCCGTGGCAAGTCTAACTTGTCACTGAAACACGATACGAAAAACAAGAGAAGAGGCTTTGGTAAAATGGTGGGTGGGGGTTTCTTGAGCAGCTGCAGCGTGGAGATTGCAGCATTACTGCTGAGGCTATTGGTTTTGTAGCGAGTAGTGCCTCTAAGAGTAATGTCATCTGAATAATGTGAATGCTTGTAGGAACTTAAATAGGTTTAAAAAGAGGGAAACTAGAGTAATTTAAATATTTTATATTGATTGGTTGCATGTATCATTTTGACTTACTGTAATGACTGTCTTCACTTAATAATAGCACCTTTGGAGGATTTTTTTTTAATTTAAATCTGCTGTAAGATAGCGAGAGGTCTATAAAAATTAATTCATCATACATAGAAGAGATTGTTTCTTTTTCTACAGTAGAAAACAGTATTGTGCTGAGGGTGCCCTTTAGGTGTGTGCAGGGGCTGTACTGTTCCGTCGGTACCACAGCGGGTGCTCGGATGCGGCTCCCGTGAGCATCCCATTGCCAGCCGGCTCCTCCTGTTAAATGTGTGCTGGGAAATTGCCCTCTGAGTCCTGGTTCATAACCTTTTATCATGTTAATCCCAGTAATTGCTTCTGTCTAAATGTCAGGACTGTTACCTGTCTGAACTATTAGGAGAGCACGGAAAAGCAGCGGTGTGCGTCTGCCACCTCGCTTTGCAGAAAGCCTGACAAAATGACTTCACGTCGTGCAGTGTAATGCTTTTGATAGCACAGCAAATGTCAGCAAAAGGCACATAGCGATATTCTTTTACCTCCTTCCTGCTTCCCCTGCCCCTAACCTGATTTCATGAGAAGACAACGTTAAAACATCAGCAGCAATTGGAATGGGATATGGGGTAAGGCCGTCGCACGGGGAGCTGTGTATACTCTATGGACAGTTAATAACACCCCGCTGTTTCCTTTGCACAAACCGTCTGTAGCTTCCAATCACTTCTGCAAGTCATGGCTGATGAGAAAATGAGAGCAGAGAAATTATCAGAAGATTATGTGGTTAGTGGCGTGGCTGTGCAGTGTCTGATGTACCACAGGGCTTTGCCAGAGACCGAGACAAACATTTTTTAATTACTTATTATCTGGCACATCTAATTGCCAGCTGTATCCAGTATGTAGACTTGGGTATTGATTCCACAGCTGAAAAATTTAGGAAAAGAATGAATAATGGTTTTTTCATGATTTTTTTTTTTCCTAAACTCTAACTTGCCAAATAGCTTCATGCACCCAGTCTGGTCCAGCACACGTTCGTGATGTGCAGCTCATCTAACTTGTCAAACAGCTGTGGTTGGAAAGAATGTTAATACAGTGATTGGTACAGCCGAAAAGCAATCAGGGGTTAGGGAAGGGTCCAAGCTGTGGTGGGATCTGTGTTTACTAACTTCCCTAAGGGTCTTAAGCCGGAAATTTATTGTTGGGAATGGTGTTTGCTGCCAGCGATGCTGGTTCATCACTGGGCCGGGGTTACTGCACAACCAGGGTTATTTGCCGGGCTGAGCCGTGGTACTGGAGAAACGTCCCCGGTCCGCCTGGGTAAACAGCAGCCCTGTCCTGGGGAAGGGGAGGCAAGCGACTGCAAAACCAGGCAGGCTCTCCTGGGGGAAGGGTCTGGGGTAGAAAGGAGGTGGAAACTTGCATTAGAATAACTCATGTCTTTATGAACTTCATGTAGAGGAAATGACCATGCTTTCCCTGGAACTCATAGCCTTACTGCAGACTTTTCATTTCATGGGGAATCGCGCTCGGTCTGCAGAATGGTTGGCAGTGGGGGACCAACCTTCAGAGAGAGATTAATTAATGAAATTAAATTATTTTGTTTTTCTTTTTTTTTTTTTAAAAAAATCAAGGAAAAATGAAATTACCAAAATTCAGTTTTTCTGGGTTTTTACCTGCCAGCATGCTGGCAGCAGAAATACAAAACCTTTCTGCTGCTGATCCTGAAAAAACAGGATTGCAGGACTTGCTCCGTGCTGCCTCCCCGTCCATGCGCGCACACCAAAACACCGCCGTGGGTCTGACCGCTTCTTCTAGGCCTTGGACGTGTTCAAGCCGATGCTGACCCCTTTATTTTCCGCCAGTGTCTTGTTTCCACTTGCCATGCAGACACTTTTCAAGTTTGTTTCTGCCCAGGGAAATGCAGCGATTTCGGCAGGTCGGGAGACCTGGCGGGGCTGCTGCCGGGCTCCGGCGGGGCAAAGCTGCGGTGCTGCCGCGGTCGTCTTCCTCTGCCGGCTGCCGTTCCCACCTTTCCTGCCTTGGACTCGCCGTCCGGCTTGAGGAGCAGCTCACGTAGGGTTCCCGAGGCTACCACTTCAGCATCTGGTTTTGGCACTTGAAGGATTTAACCAAAGCAAACTTGACTTGAGTATGGCAAGTGCTGCAGTCGCGTAAGCCAAGGCTTGTAATGGCTTTAGCTTTGGAAATGAACATGGACGGATTAGTTGGTGAGTGCCAAGGCTTAGTTGGGCGATTCACGTTTGGTCCCTTAACCAAGGGGGAAGTAGAGCGGTGCCTCCATGGCTTACCGCCTGGGAACTGCTGCTTGCCCGGCCACGGGGAGAGCCGTGCGGTGATGCCCGAACGTGTTGTGGCTGGGTTGGGTGTGAGCACCCGGCGGTGCTCCCGGGGGGCGGCCGTCCCCTTCCTCATCCGCCGACTGGCTCCAGCTCTGCTCAGGCACCTTTCCCAGCACCAAGTGCAAACCGAGGACTAAACCTCATCCTCGAGAACTTTTTTTTTTCTTCTTCAGTGTTATCCCTGTTCCTTCCATTTAAATGTGGATGTTGTAATTACAGAGCACAGAATCCCAGTTTTTAGAGATCTGTGACCACAATAAAGTGAATCCAGAAACCAGACGGGTGGTTTCATTTACTACCATTCTAGCTTATTTCCTCCCCCCATGACCGCTGTGCAATACTAAAGACTTGGCAGCAACTGAAACCAGCTGTCAAAAATGTTTCTTACCCCCACACTTTTAAGTTAATGATGTTCTGAAATTAATGGTGCACTAGACTAGTTCTGTCATCCCATTTTGTTGGACTCTTGGTCCCTTGCAAGTGATGTTTGCCAACTGACTTCTTTGTTTTGAAGTGGTGTGCTGAGGAATTGGATCCCCAGGTGCCAGGTACTGTACGTGTATATATACATTGAAAAGATGTGTTTTTTATCCTGAAGTGTTTACAGCTTTAATTTGGTTGGTATATTGCGGTTCACCAAACAAGCTTTCAGGCACGTAAACCAGTAACTTTTAGGAGCGTCATGTGCAAGACAGCAGTGGATGAGGTTTTCCACTTCTTGGAGCTGGGGAGGTGTCAGCCAGCATCTCATGTCTGGTTGTCACATTGCGGGGGAAGTGGGTACGGCCCCACGCCGGGCAGAGAAGAGGCACAAGCCTCAGCGGTGACGAAGAAAGTGGCCTGTGGTGGTGAAAAGCTGAAGGAGCTGAGTTTGATTAGTTGAGAGAAAGGAAAACTGGGAAAGGAGACAAAGATCTTCAAGTGCATGAAAGCAGCAGAGAGGATGGAAGATCAGCTGTTCTCTCTGTTTGCTGTCTCCATGTGGATAGGACAAGAAGCTGTTGGTTTACATGGTGGAAAGGAAGATACAGGTTAGACGTAAAAACGATATCTGAATGTACATATGGGGGAACACTGGGCTGAGGAGCTGGAGAAGGGAGGTGGAGTCTCCATCGCTGCTTAGACAGGTGTCTGTCAGAGGCGATTCCTACACAGTCTGTCCTGTCTTGAGGCAGGTGGATTTTCCACATTTTCTGTACTTCCATGGCTTAGCCCTTTGTTTTTTGGTTTTTTTTTTTTCCTCCCCTAATGCAATGCCTGGATTTATGGCTGGCAGCTCATCCAGCTCTCCCTGTTACTGAAATTTTGGAAGGAAGCTGTTAACTCAGCCAGTTGTGTGTCCGTTTGATTGCCCACTGCGGTCTGAGGCTGCTGTTATCTCCTGGGGAGATGGACCCTGCTTCCTCCCCTCCCTGGCTGGGTACCAGAGAGAAGACCAGGGTCCTTAATATGTCACATTCCCATCCTCCTCAGGGAGGGATACCTCGCAGTGTAGCTTCTCGCTGGTTTCTGTTGTGGAGAGGTGCTGCTGTGGAAACCCCGTTAGAGCAGATTTTGGAGCCGTATCCTGATGGAGAATAGAAAATGTGTCTGTACTACCCAAGTACCTTCACCCCCATCCCAAGTTGTACAGCGCAGAGAATAAGAGAGATTCATAACAGAGATGAAAGTTGACATCTGGGTTCACTTTCCGTTGAGGATGTTCTCCATGGAGAACAGTGAGAGAAGCTGTTGAGACCAGCTGCAGATTAGGGGTGCAGCAGGGAATGAGCTTGCCTGTGGAAATCAGTTTAGTTGGAAGGATCTTGTGGTGGTGGGCACTGCCGGGATGTGAATGGTGGGTAGGACTGTTTTTTTTTCTTTTGGATTATAAATACAGATGTATTTTCCTAGTAAGCATCAATAGATGTAAAGATAAGAGTTCCTGTCTATGTTCTAATACTATTTCTTAATGACTCTGTTTTGTCATTTTTTACAAGAATTTTGTCATGTTTTACAGACTTACAAGAGGAGTCCCTGTCCCAGACAACTCTTGCATTAAATAATCTGTGTAGCTGTGGGGTAGGTGAGCGGAGGAGGAGTGTAAATTTGTTAGGCAAGTCTGGCCGATCTGCTTTTCCTCCTCCTTGAGCAAATAAAACCCATCATCCCTCATGCTTTGCATGCAGAAGGAGATGATGTTATAGAAAAAAGGCCGTGTTTTCTGCTGGGTTGGTTTGGGACCTCCCTGTTTGTTTGCACGGTGGTACCCGCGCGTGGTTTGGAGCCATGGGAAGCTCTTGCAGAGCCATGTCTTCAAACGCTGCTGGGCTCCGTGCTGCCTCCACCGCGGGCACTGACGGCAGAAAGTATTTTCATCAGGAGTGATGTAGTTTAGTGTAGTTTAAACTATGTTTTGCTATCAATTTTTGCTTTCCAGGAATATACTTCAGCTAGAATTAATCAGCATGACAATGTGGTGAAAACAATTTAACTCAAATATTTGATGATGTTTATGATTCCCAGCTGATACTTACAGACTTTCTAAGTGTGACGGGAAGTTTGCCTCTAATGACAAGTCATGGCTAATTACATTGTTTCTCCAACCAGAAAACAGAAATGACATCACGTTTTAATTTGGTTTAGAAAATCCGAATGGCATATACTTTGAATTTGCAAAATTTCTGTTTTTGACAGTGTGCAGATCAAAAGTTACTCTGTTGAAATTTCCAAAAAACCCCAAACCCGCAAGATCAAATCCATGTTTTTACTTGTCATTATCTGTCGGTAATGTTTCAAATGCCAAGGCAGGCAGTAAGGAAAAAAAAAAATCCATTTTTTTAATAAACACTTCTATTTACTCCATGTAAGCAAGGAAGAGGACCTTGAAAAGGAAGAATGGTAATTAGGTTCCAAACTACAACCTGAAGTCTGTGGGAATTGGGTACCTGCCTGTTTGTACCTATAAAAAAAAAATATCCCTGCAAGAAGCCCTGCTGCTTTTATGTATTTGGAGTGGGCCATTTGGTTTGGTTTCCTTGGCATTTGTATCGCAGGCTTCTTCAGAGAAATAAATTCACAAGTGTTTGCCTGTCATCACATGACAAGTTATGGAGCCTAGATTGATGTAATCAGCAACAGACACACGTCAGAAAACTTAATGTGGTTCAGAAGAATACAATATTTTATTAATTCCTCATTTTGTGTGTGTCTCTGTGTGTGTGTTTTAAATGGGCCTCAGGGGGTTCTTAACTTCTGCCAAGAAATAAGAATAATTCGTACAAGTTTATGTTTAACTGCACCACAACTGTGGTGGAGAACAGCAAAGTTAGGTTGCCCTTAATGACAGATATCTTTGTAAAGAGCCACTTCTATTAAGAAAGTTAAAACTTATTGTGCATTTTAAAGTTACTGCTCTCCGTACGTCAGTAGCCCTGTATGAAATTGTTGTTAAATATGCAGTAAAGTATTTAGATTGGTGGATTTTAGAACTATTTGAACTGCATGTGTACGAGTATAAAATTTGCACACCTATTCAGAACATTTTCAGTAAGAGCAAATCTTTCCGAAAATCTTTAAAAGCCTGGAGTATTTTTTTTGTTTGGGGGTTCTGTTTTTGTTTATTTGGTGTGTGTTTGCTTTTTTTTCCTGTTGTTGGTGTAATGCAATATGCTGCAGATACAAATAATAAAGCCCTGGTGTGGGATTGAAGCCATAATGGGAATAAACAAAAGCTGTCCGTTGAAGAACAGCATCTTAAAACTTGCTAACCTTTGGGTTTTACTTTTAATCAGAACTGGTAATCTTACAGAAAATCACTATGTTATAGCTAAGGCTAAAGGTAATTTCAATGAAAAGACCAGTTAAAAAGGCAAGTTAAATGATGCACCAGATTGTGGCAAAAATTCACATGAAGATGATACAGTGAGTGTGCATCAGTTTTCCTGAGACACCGAGAATTGATGAGCATCTAGTACGCAGCACTCAACTAGCAGGTGGCCTGGTGCTAGACACTTCAGAAGGGAAAAAACCTAGTGAATAGTTCACCAGCAAGAAGTAATTTCTTCCTTTTCAGCGGTGCGGGCTTCATCAGCGCAGAAGTATGCATTAAGCTTTGTGTTTTTAACAACTGTAGTTGTTGCCTTCTGCCTGGGAAGTGCTTAGCGTGCTTTGGAAACCATAAATAAATAATCTTGCAGTGGCACCTGGTTAAGCTGCACAAGCAACTAGATCGCTTGCTCAGAGAAGTTTCTCAAGTCAGAGGAAGGTGAGGAGCAGCCCTCTGTGAAGCCCAGTATCTGCTGAGGTTTGGGACTGTGCTGTCTCTTCTGGGTGTGCTGCTTTAGCACCTTTATTGAAAGAAGGGTGGCCAATTGCTTGGAGTGCTAAATAACAGCTTCATTTGCCCAGAAATGAGGGAATTTGCTGCTCTTGCATTTCCAGGTAGCAACAATTTACCATTTAGTTGAGTTGCATGTTGCATGGTTCCGGCATGTTTCCATACTCCGTGACAGATGTGTTTTGAAACTCAAAATGTGTGAAGTTTGAAATAACTGTAACTAATACGAGACATAGGTTCCTACAGCTGATCAACTGAGATTTTAATTGTTTTGCTTTTTCTTCATTTTGTTTTGCAGGTATTCCTTTGGTAAGTGAGTAAAAATGAGAAAAAATCTGCAGTAATAATTTATTGATGCATTTGTGGGTATGTAGCTTTTACATTACTCTAGCTTGCTTTGTCTTTCTCTGTCAAATATTTATATTTCGATTGTCTCTGTTCTCTGCCTTTCCCTGAATTTCTTTCTGACCGTATGCCCTTAAGGAAGGGAAAACTGGTGTAAATTCTGTAAATTGAGGTTGAAGAAGACTTGGTGGAAGGGTTGTGTAAGTGCCAACAGCATCGTTTGGAGGCTGATGTTAAGGATGAATAGTTAAATAAGCCTGAGGAAACAAAGCAGAGCACGGTCTGAAGGGCATCCCCTGGGAGGGAACCTGTTCTTCCCAAATTCCAGTTCCCTTTCCACTGGTGATTTGTATGAACGTCCAGAACCTCTTGCTCATACCATCTGCTTTTCCACTGGTGTGAGGTGCAGATACTACTCCCTTGGAGGTATGGAAGGTTGATTGGTGCTTTGCACAAGTTGGGTTTTTTTTTTCCGGCATTAAGCATTCTAACCCACAGCCGGACTCTAAATGGAAAGTTAGAAATCCTGGTAGAAAATATTAATCTCTATGGAAATATTAGGAAAACTGCTAGTGTGCTTCTGATTTTCTGGGGAGTACTGCCATGGTGTAATGTCTTAAACCAGCCTATTTGGTCCTTGTTCTCATCCCTTCAGCTGGGTGCTCATGCTGTTGGATGGGTGGGAAGAGAAGGATCCTGTGTCATTCATTGTGTGGATGAAAAGGGGATTCGTATTCCCAAGTTGTCTCTAACCGGTCACAAATAGAAATTTGGTTATTCTAGTATAAGGCACAAGAATAGTTAAAGTCCATTTGTGTCTGTGTATGATGGAGGCTTGCAGAAGTAATGGCCGAGCGTGCCTCCCCGTTCTCCTTCAGGGAATTGCATCTGTCTCCTTGTTTACCAATTGATAGTTTTAATCAGTCGTGAGTGAATGAACTGTTTTAGTGTATGGGAGGTCATTGAGAGGGTGCTTCGCCAAGTGGAGAAGCAGAGGAGTATGGAGAGTTGTTTCCACTCCTGTGGTTTAGGTAATACCTTCACATTGGCTGTGGGTATTTTAACCAGCTGGACTTTACACTATGAATCCAGACTTCGGTTGGGTTAGTGAGGACACCCATCTTAGTTTGAACTCAAGTTACTCATCTTCTGTATGTGTCTTCCACTCTCACTGATGGCTGTAGAAAAACTGCGTTTTGCAAGGGGTGTTTTATCTTTCTTTGGCCTTTCTTTATGTCCCAACTGCAGAGCCACCCTATGAGGATTACTGAAGTCCTTTGTACGCAGTAGGGTCTCTCCCTTCTTTGTTTTTGGCTTAAGGGCTACTTCTGAATAAGATGAATGAGATGTAAATCTTGAGTTACTTTTGTTAGAATACAGGAAAACCACAATATTTTTGTTATAATATAGCTGAAACAACAACATTGTCATCCATTGCTGTAGAAGTACATTAAATATTGCTGAGCTCTGGAAGCCTTATTCTTTGGTAGCATCTACTTCAAAGCAAGAGCTTAAAAAAAAAAAAAAAAAGTATTCCTGGAGAGATCTTTGTAAATGCTGACTGTTTCCTATTCCCATCCAGGAAGTTTACTTTTTTTGATACATCTTAGGATGGATTTTGGTAGCCTCTATTAAAACTGCAGGCTGTCCCTATGAATTTTAAAGAATTCCAGAGTCTGGAAATAACAACAAGCTGTTAGGCCAAATGGGATCAACTGGTATTGCCACAGGTTTTGCTCTTTGCTCTTACTCCTGCCAGGTAACAGTTATTAAAAACACTCCTCACTTCAGGGAATGAACTGCGAAACAGCCGTGCAAGAGCTTTCACAGTGCAAAGCACCGGCCGCGTTGGACTATTTATCTTTGAAAGGTGAAGAGGTGCTCCGCAACACAAATCCTGGAGCAGGCGTCAGCCTCGGGGTTAGTGCTGTTCTGAAATTAGCCGAGCTGTAATAACTTCTCGGCTTTATTTATTGTTATTTGGGTATAAATTTGGCTTGAGATGTAGCGTGGCGTGTTTCAGTGAGCGCGTGGCAGTTTTATGCCAGGTCCATCCCCGCGGGCAGGCACAGCTCAGGCGTGCGAGGTTCCCTGCCAGGAGAGGGGAGCACCCGACTGGGTGGCCCCTTTTCCTCCCCGTTTTTGGCAGTGTGCTGCTCTGGTTGCTGAGCATCATCCGTACGCTGGTGGGACTGCTCGTTGGCTGGGGTATGCTGGATTGCTTTGGTTCTTCCTAGCTGAGCTGAGGCTGCCGTCAGTCTTGGGGATGGATGGATGGATGGATGGAGGGGCTGCCTGTCCTCAGTGGAGCACAGCTGTAGGACCAGCAGCCAGGGTGCTCCTGGAGAGCTGAGCTTTCGTGGCAACTTCATCCTCAGACTAAATCTCCTCCTTGAGCTTTGCTGTACCAAGGGCTTTCCTCCACGGCCGTCTCTGAGCCCCTTTCTAAGTGCCTTGGTGCGCCGTGCGTGCCACCACGAGCTGGCTGGCCTCGCTCCGCACCCTTGGTCCTGGCTCAGCTCCAGCAATGGCAGGTCGCCTTCTCTCTGAAGGTTGTGGTTGTGGTGCTGGGACTAGAAAGAACCAGCAAAGTCAACTTCTTACTTTCTCCTTCTTTAAAATTAAGGACTTCTTTTCTCCTGGCTTAGAATGAGACCAAAACTGCTTCAACAGATTTTGTGGTGTTGATAGCTTTGCTGTTTCTGACCCTTTCTGAGCAAGAGTGTGCTCTCCTAGAGTGGTAGTTCCTGAAGATGCTTCTGTCTGAGATACCCCCAAGGATGTCCTTTTTTTCCAGTGGAAGCCTGATTTAATATAGTGATTTATTATCTCTATTCTAACAGAGTCTTTGAAAAAGATGATGCTCTTTTACAGGCTTTCTTGTCCTCTTTCTTCTGTTCTGCCTTATTATTGTGCTAAGTAGCCCTAGATATTGAGAAGACAGTTTGATGGCCCTAAGTCTGCCCTGAGATACTGGTCGAATGAGATAGCAGTGGGGAGCTAAGCAGAGCTGCAGAAAAGCTGCAAAGATCGTATGAGTTGTAACGGACAGCCACGACTCTCTGTAGATTAAAAATCCAGGTGTGGTGTGGGAAAATGATGTAACTGTCTGGGGAGATTCTGACTCCATGGCCGTCGGGTACCTCTCGGAGCAGCAATCTGGATTCCCAGCAAGGAGCCCGCAGGAAAGACAGAAATGTGTCTGTTTACCTTTTGGCTATCAATGGGGTCATTAAACAGAAAGGACTGAGGAGCAGCTGATCTTATTTGACTCTTGATGCACAAAAGTGTCCTATTTGGAGCCAAAGCAAATGTTTCCTTGGGGATCGTTCCAGAGAGCCTTGCTTCTGCACTCTTTGCAGGCCAACTGTATGGCTAGAATTAGAAGCACATTTTAAAAGTAAGAGCCCTTTTTTTTCCTCTTACAGTAAACGTTCTTGTTAATTTTGGTATGGAGAGAAGACAATCACTGAAGGGTGAATTAAACTCCTAGTTTTTTTCCATTATCTGTAAACATAGAATAAGCAAATAATTTAGTTCACACTCATGCCTGCCCCCAAATTTTGTATGGCACCTATTATCTCAGAATTTAAGATGAAGTGTGTTTTGATTAGGAGTAGAATAAAAAGTTGAGAGCTGAGTGTACGTAATTCTCCATTACTTGTTAAATCCTCGCTCTTTACTTCAATGCAAATTGTTCCAAGGAGGATTTTCTTTTAAAAGGTCTTCGGGGATCTTGAATTTTAGATGTGCATTGACATAAAATTAAATGTTAGAGTGCACAGCTGGGGTTTTGGCTTTTGCTGTACAAGATTGAGATGTTTCTCCTTTGTGAGTGCATGTTTCCAAGGAAGGGGCGAAGTTTTCGTATTAGTTGCACTGTGGAAGCGAGCAGCGCTGCAGTCACGGAAGAAAACAAGAGTAAGCTGAAATGCCTGAGGTCAAACTTCACTAGTGCAGGTCCAAAGCTTAGTATGAAAACGTACTGAGATGGGGATGTGTCTGGGCTGAACCATGCCCAGAGCTAACCCCTCGATTCCTGCAGACCTCTCGGCAGTGTCTGCGTGGTGGCGGTGAGGTTGCCCAAGTGCAGGAGAATTCACCGGTGGAGGTTTGCCTTTTTGCATGGCAGCACGTAAGCATGGTGCTAGCACCTGGTAGCTCGTTGTACAGACGGCGTGTGGGAGAGACACTGGCAGTGGGATGCGGAGGATGAGTTGGTCTGTGTCATCCCCAGAGAACTTTGTTCCCTTCACAGCAGAAGACCATGGAGCCGTGGCATGAGCGTCCCAGCAAGCCCCTGGGAATCGATGCGGGGTTGAACACCCAGATGGCCATAGCCTGCTCTTTATTCATCCTCCCCCCATGCCGAGATGGGAGGGTCGGGGCTGCTTAGCGACTGTTCCTGTTCCTGGCTAATATTGTGATCTGCTGTTCCTATTTCTCGTGTAAGAGTGGGAAACTTTTCTCTCTGTCTTATTAAATCTATTTTTCAAGCTGTCACTTAACCAGGTCTAGTGACAGAGTCGGATGTTTATGTGGCCCTGGACACTTGAACTCTGGTGTTTTCAATCACAACAGCACCTTTTGCCAGCCGTTCTGAATTAAATACTCCTCGTGACCTTTTACCCTCGCCGCTCTTAAATTCATGCTTTAAAAACAGCTTAATGAGGGGTTTACTGGCCCAATTGGAAGTTTTTATTAAAACCTATTAGTGTGCTAGAGTAGCCTGCCTGAAGGAAACGATTAGCCCAAAGCAACTAAACTTGGAGCTGGCCCCTGGCCACGCCAGGTTTTCTCTAAACTGTTTCCAGACCCACGTTAACCCTAACACTGCAGCTTGCATGGTATTCATATCCTCCGCTTTAATTTATAGCTTGTCTGATTCTCTCCCCAGCCTTTCTCCATGTTCACGAAAGCATTTTGTTTTAATGTAATTAGACCTGCATTAAAGGGCAGCATGCCTTCATTCAGGCCTGACTCGTTTGAGAACCTCAATTAAGTGGAATTGTTCCCCCAAAGTCCTCTGCTGATGCTGCCCGGGAAGGAGCTGCCCTGCGGACGAGGCGTGGAACCCCCTTGGACAAAGCCGTGATGCTCCCAGGGTCTTGGTTAAGCTTCCCACAGGGAGCATCCCAGCATTGAGTTGGTGATGCAGCTGCATTGGTGGAACACCCCGGGGTTTGAAATGAAGCTGGGTTATCTGGAGGACACAGACCTCGGAATAACGTGCAGGAGCTGGAGGGTGGAAATCCCAGCTGGCTTCTGCCGATAACTTCCAGTTGGATCTTAGCTTGTTTGCTCTAAGTCTGTGTTTTATATTCAAAACTGGGCCAGTGGTTCTTGCCCGTCTTAAAAATAAACTTTACAGTGCTACTGAAGCCCTCTAGCTTGTTAAGAAAATTGCTGTAGCAAGTCCCATGCCCCAAAACTGCTGAGCAACTATCAACTTTGTACGTGTTCCCTCCCCAGCCATGCGCCTGGCAGCTTGTCCAGGCTTCCTGCGATGTCTCCTTCTGAAACCACAAGGTCTTTGGAGAAGGGACTTCCAGTTCTTCTTTTTTTAATATATATATATATTTCTTTTTTTGGGGGGGA
>NW_009614017.1:13779-15882 GCF_000690535.1 Cariama cristata | reverse complement strand
GAGCCCTCCGGTGCTGCTCTCCACGACGGGGCTAGAAGCCGAGGCATCCGTTAGCAACCCGCCTCGCCGGTGTCTAGCAGGGAGCGACATGTCGTGACTCTTAGTAAAACAGCAGGAGTCGGGACTTACGCCCTTTACTTCCAAAGGTTATGCTAACTGGGTCGCAGAGAATCAGGTACCCCCTCCCGCAGCTGCTTTCCGAACCGTGGGGAGCGCTGTATTGAGGTGAAATTAAAACAGTCCCGTGAAGAAAACTGATACTGCCCTCGACGTGAACTCCCGCAGCCTTGGGCAGTACGGGCAGCGAGACAGGCAAAGCTGGGGGCTGGTGACCCCATCTCCCTCCTGGACACAGGGGCTTAAGAGAGGAGGGGGATGTACAGGGAGAAACTGTTTGCGCCCTGTGAGACTCCTCCTGGAACTAGATAAGATGCTCTGAGCTCCAGAAAAAGCCATCACAGACCTTTCAGCAACACTACGTTCAATTTTAATGTATAAAATGGGCTTTTCTTTACTCTGTAGGGAGAAGCACAAAAGCAGCTGGTTGTTTACACTACTGAATAAACTAAATGCAGGTCTCTGAGGGATCTTATGCAAACCACTTACCTTGAAACACAACCCCAGGGGAAAGTGAGCTATGGAGAGATGCATGGTTAATGTTTTACATCTTCAGAGCAGCATCCAACTGGTTGGCTCATCACCAGTTAGCATTAGGTACCACGGAAGGTAGGGGTTGTGGTTATAGTCTGGAATGTAGAAGTCAGTTTTAAGGTGTAAATAGCAGGACATTTGGGGCTGAAGCTTAGTGGAGAATTATATAGGGGTTAACCCTAATGGCTGAGGGCTTAAATTAAGTCTTGAAGCTGAAGGTTAATTGTTACAGTGAGAGTTTGGAGGGAAAGTGCATTTATTATTAGGATGCACACCATTAGTATAGTTTTAAAATAGAAATAGGAAGCATGGCAATCTTTTCTGCCCAGTGGCAGCTGGGCTTAGTAAAAGGCACTTCACTTTCTGTGAATGCAGGTGAGAGACACTCTCAGCAATAACAGCAGAAGAATATTAAAGTCTGTTACATTTTTCATAGCTCCTGACATTTGCAATATAATTCCACTTCCCTGCCTTCACCACGCTGCCCATGCCCTACAGATTTAGTGCGGGGGTGAGTTTTCTTCATTTCAGCCTCTGTAAATAAAGTGAGAGACTTATGCAGTTGCAGAAAAAATAATTCCTTCCTCCTTGCTCTACGGCAATAGAAAACAATTGCATGAAATTATATTCCAGGCTTGCCCCGGAAAGGAGAATTAGGATGTAAAAGCTGGGGATATGGTGTTAAGATGGTCAGTAAGCATGATGTAAAGGGGGGTTGTGGGCTGTCAGAGACTGAGCTCTTTGCAATTTCAGGCAGAAACCACATAATACCTTGCAACCTTCTTCCATACCAATTTTGTTTCCTATCCATAGGTCCTCTTAATACCACAGATTCCCTGAAATGGCCACCAGAAAGGGAATGGAGGTAAATTTCAATGCTGGTACAAGGTTCTTGGTCAGATAGTGACTATTTTATCCAGCTTTCAATGTTTTGCCCATCTTTCTTCCTTCTGTAACAACAACTGCAAATGTTATCCCATGGCAGAAATTCTTGTAGGCAGTTAAATTGGACAAATCTCCCACCATAGTTTTTTTCTTTCACTTTCCTTTACTGCAAACCAGCTGTGCAGGTCCTGAATGCCAGCACCTTTTTTCTTTCACAGATCTCCCAAATATTTACATCCTCAATTAGTTTCCCAGGCCATGTCACAGAATAAAGCAGAGAATGAGCAAAACCTGCAACAGCAACAACATTGTTTTCTGGGTTGATAAATGTTCTTCAATCACTCACCACTTTGTGCCTCTGACAAATAGACATCACAGTGATGTGTAATAACATGATCTGTTCCCGTTTTGCTAATTTTCAGTCCTGACCTCCTCATTAATAAACTCAAAAAAGAGGAATACAAGGCATATCCAAGATAACAAAGTTGCAAAGTAGAACCTTGTAACAAAACAAACAAAAGTCAGAAGAATTCACTTCCTGCATTTTTTTCTTTTTTTTTTTTTTTC
>NW_009614017.1:0-13756 GCF_000690535.1 Cariama cristata | reverse complement strand
AGTGCTGTTCATCACTTGGAGGACAGACACATCCATAAAGACAAAATGGAAGCATGCTCTGAAAGATCAGCCAGATATACACACAGAAGAGAACTCAGTTGGGAACTTCAGCTCTCCCCAGAGCAAACGCACGTAGAAATGTTTGTGGAAGAGAGAAAGAGATGGGGAACCAGGGTTCATTGGCAGCAATTCAAAGTTCAATGTTCATTACCTTCAGACTCAGCTTCTGCCTGTACAGATTTCTAAACAGGTACTGGTAGTGATGAGGGTGCAGGGTCAGGCCCTGGGGGTTGTCCTGCTACAGTTTGACAAGAAGGCACAAGCCTTCATTTGCACTTTTCCCTAAGGTACAAATGTGGTACAAACCTGGTACAAACCTCTGCCCTCATTGCAGGCAGAAAGGGTTGAATTATTAGCAGTAATTCCAGGGGCTTGGGCAGTTTGGAAAACTGCTAGGACCAGCTGGTCCTCTTCCGCCTCTCCTAGGTCACACCACAGTCTTAGCTAAAACCTCTTCTCTCCTTAATGCCTTATATTCCCCAAACTTTCAGTGTTTAAGCTTAGGTGAATGATCCTGGGCATTGTCATGGAAAGACACTTGTTTCGTCTCCAGCAGTAACAAAATTATAAGGTTGCCTGTTGTTTGAGGTGGGAGGTCAAAAAGCCAGGGCAGTCAGCAAAGCCTGATAGCAAGGCATGGTTAGTACAGGGTTAGTAGCAACGGGTAGCAAGGCATGGTTAGTAGTGGGTACATCCAGCCTTTGCAAGGCACCTGGAAAGCTTGTCTTCAGATGAGAGAAAACAGAAACTGGTTTGCTTGATAACTATGCAGAATATTGCATTGGGCTATATGTTGTAAGCAAATGTGATGCAAATATAGAAAAGTCTGAATTGTCTCCTTTCTTGCTGTGGCTTTCTTTTGGGTTAAGGAAAGGAAAAAACCATGAACACAGAATCGCAGAATAGTTCTGTTTGGAAGAGATATCTGCACAACATCTAGTCCACTCCCCTCTGCTCAAAGCAGGTTGCCCAGGACTGAGTCCAACCAGTGATTTTACTCCACATGTTTGTTTCCTTGGGATCAGCTTTCAGCGTTTGGAAGCTGAAGAAGCAGATTTGTTTGAAGAGTTTTGCTTGGTTTGTTTTGTTAGAGATGTGTCTGCATCATTCTTGTTTTGGAGGTCTTTTTGTCTACATGAGCTTAAAAATGTTTTCTGTCTTTATCAAGCCTGCTGTTCTCTACTCATTTTTAAGGCAACAACCAGCTGTATGCATGCCAAAAGATTTTACTGAAAAAAAAAAAATAAAGCAGCAAGCAATCCAGTTAAGCCAATGAATGACAGCCCCACAACCCCAACCTAGAAAACACTGAAAGCTGCATCTAGACTGATACTTAATTTGCAACCAAAATAAATAAATAAATCAAGGCTTAAGCACCATGACGTTCATCAGGGAAACAAAAGCTAGTGCAGATTAGCAGCCTTCTCACTTGGAACTGGGGAAAAAAAAAAAAAAAAAAAAGATAACTGAAGCCTGACTCAGAGTCTCAGCCCTTGTAACAAATCCAGATAACACAGTCCACTATATTTTGCAAACAGCAGGATACCAGGGACTGCAAATTTCCATCAGCCACCCTGGTTAGACTTGCAGCATGGACACCTGTCTCTGGTCTCTCATTTTTTTTGCTTTCCTCAACCTTTCATTCTCTTTTGGGCAGAAGCACACTTGGGCCTGCCTTACGTGAAAACACGTGCTTATGAGAAGATCTGCTGTCTCTGGTTCCTGCCCACAGCCTTAGTTTGGCCAAAGGACTCACTAGAAAGCTGTAGCTCGAGGGATTCTGCAGCTGCATTATTTGTTCCCAAGGACATCGGGCAATGCTGTTCTCCCGATTTTTTGCTAATACAAACTCCTTGTCAGGCTTAGTCCACTGCTTTGTTTACCACTTCTTGGCTTTTCCACTGGATCCCAGAAAGAAACCAGATACACAATCGTAATAAAAATCTTGGCATGTAAAGGGAGAATTTATATTTCACTTCTAGCCTTTGCTATTGGTTTTACAAGTGATTGCTCATCAGAAACCAATTACCCCAGAAAGGCTTGGGTTTGGGTCCCTACTGATGTTAGCAGGATGAATAGCCTCATTTACAATCTCTCAACTGGAAAACAAAAAGTAATGATAATAAAAAAAAAGAGTCTTTTCTAATTCTCTGTTCCTCTGTTGTAATTCACAAGAAAATTAAACTAATAACTCTCTCTGTGAGCATGTTATGCAGATGCCAGGAGTCAGGGATAAATGGATGGAACTATCCCAGGCAAAATCCCCGGGGAAGGAACCCCTGAGCAGACAACTGTTATGCCTTGCAAGATTCAGAGCTTCTCCAGCAATGCAATCTATGCAGAGAGAAGGCTGTTTCATTTTTCTTTCTTCTTTCTTCTTTTTTTCCCCCCTCTTTTTCACTTGAGTTCCATCTGCAGGCAGCAAAAAACTTCCATGATTTTTTGCTGGGCTCATTTCCCGCTCCATCTCCATTTCCCATTTGCGTATAGAGGTCCTTTGTGAAGAAAATTCTCCATGCCAACAGAATCAAGTTTTTCACAAGTGGCTCCCAAAGTGGTCTTCCTTCCTCATTCCTTCAGCAGACAGTGCTTACTAGACAGAAAGGCTCGAGGGAAGACACAAGGGTCCCCATTGTGTTCCTGAAGCTCAGATCCAAGTTTTTAAATTATTTTTTATCTTTTTAAAGGAGATATATCATTAAAACAAAGCCTGTGACTTGCCCTTGCCGGTCTCCAAGATAGGAGGAGCAGAAATGATCTTCTAACTCCTCCCTTGCAAAACTGGAAGTGTTTTCCTAGTCAGCCGTGATACCCTGCATAGATCCACCCTGGTTTTCAGAACGCCACAGTGCTGCACACAAGATGGCTCAGTAGGCACAAGCACAGCAGATAGGATGATTTTCTCCCAGTTGGGTGCTGGTGGTATTCTGCATCATGTGAGTAACATGGAGGGGGCACAATTTCACCAAGGATTTGGCAGTTTGCAGCATGGGATCTTCATGGATTCACATCATGACCAAGACTGAAAGGGATGCCTGGAAGTGATTGGGTCAGCCTTCTGCTCAAAGCAGCATCAGATTTGATCCTACCTCGCTACAAAACTATAGCAGATATAAAACATGAGCCAAAAGAGGGGCAAAAAAGAGGGCATGAGAGTGGACCCCGCAGAGACAGGAGGACCATGCTGAAGTCTGTTCAGATATCAAAGGAACATGACCATCACGATGAGCACCATCTGACAGGCACTGAGGAAGTCAAATGGCTCATGTCATGTGACACAACCAGCAAAGACGACTCTTGAGGAACATGGGAAAAGGATTCAATCCCCGCTGTAGATCTCCTTACATGCTCAGGCAACTACCAGACTCTTTTGCAGGGGGAAACTAAGAGGAAGAAAATATGGTTTAGGTAAGCAAATTGAATATAACACTGCATTTCCTGGCAACAGAAAAACTAAGCTTTAGTTTTAGGAACTGATTTCAGGATTACATTCCTGAAGTTTAGTCTTCTAGGGGAGACTCAAAGCAAATAGCAAATCTGTTCCTCTGGTGTCTGATAAAATACCACTGATAGACAAGAGCTGGGCATGCAGGGCTTTATCTCCACTTCTGGTAAATTATATTAAAGGAAGATCAAGGAGGAAACAGGGGACAAGAGGGATCCTACATATGGGATTCAGCCCCAGGTCAAACTCCTTACATTTAGAAAACTGGTTGGCTATGTTCCATCGATACTCAGGGGAGCTTTGGAGATTTAGTCAATACAGACTGAACAACTGCAGAGCAAGAGCAGTGATAAACTAAGTGCAACAGAGCAGCAGCTCTTTGACAGAAAAACGAAGCCTAGAGCCCTTAGCCCTCATCCTTGGCAGTATGAAAAAAACTTTCTGTTACTTAAAACACCAAGAAATATGGACATGGACTGAAGAGGAGACTCATCAAACCAGCCAGGCTTCCCTGTGATGCTAGAGTCTAAACTGACCTCTGAATTTCAGACAGACTTGGAAAATCCCTATGTAGACATCTGCATTATCATTTGTACCACAATGAACTCCAGTGCTTCTTAGGGGAAGGTCTGGATACAGAAATTCAGTGACTCATTGCAATAGAACAGAACAAATTCAGACAGCTTATCTTTTCTCTGGGTTCACATAGCAATTTAACCCCAATTTTTCTATTTCACATGCAGCCTGCTCTCACAGAGTTTCTGCATCCTGGCCCATCAGAAATCCTACTAATGCTCATAATAATTTTCCTGATTGATTGTTGCTTTTCCTGCTTCTCTTTCCTTCTATAAGTATGATTTATTTTCTGTGCAGGCAAAATGTATGATAAGACATTTCTGGAGCTATTTAATGATATTTTCTGTTTTAGACATTATTGAAATGAACGGATTTGATGTGAAGACCTTAGTGACCCTTCTGGGAATCTTTGCACTCTCCTCATTTCTTCTGATGCATTTTTTTTCACCTGTTGTTGCAGATATTCCTAACAATGAATTAAAATAAATATCTCATCACAAATGCCTGCAGATCCTCTGGATGTATTTCTGATGGTTGACTGCACAAATGTTTTATTTTTCAATCCGTTTAACATGAACTTGTTTGCCCTGCTTCCTGGCATTGGAGAAACACTTTGAATTCCGAATGCTGAAATTAAAATCGCTGCTATTGTTTAAAACATGCAAAAATGTATCATTTATTCAAATGTAAGTTTTGTAAATCATTGAATTTCATGGGAGATGAATCATTAGTCAAAGTGCAGACTGCACTAGAGGTCATATTTAATTTATTTTCAAAGCCTTCATTCGTGCTTTTTGGTCCAGTATGTCATAAGTTATTCAATACACAAAGGTGTCTACTTATGTCTCACAATAATTAAGCTGATTAAGTCATATTATCACTAACAAGAAGTATTAATTCCACTTGAGTGAACGCTGCAAGCAGAGTCAGTGACATTTCCACCACTTAGATTGAAAACACATTATAGGCAAACTGGGGAGGAAAAAGCTTCACTTAGCCCAGGCCTGTTTCTTCATCTGATCTCTGCGGAGGAGTTGGCAACTGATGTTTTCAGAGCAGTAAAAAAAATAAAAGGTGCAAAGAAACAGAGAAAATCAGCACGTGACAATCATGCAGACCATTTTTCAGTGTGGCAGAGGCTAAATCATTATGACAAAAGCTAAAGGATATTTATTTCTACAAAACATCTATTGAGATCAAAAAGGAAGCCGGAGGAAGGGATCCAGCCAAGAACAGCAGGCTGTTCTGTAGGGTGAATCCAGGGAGGTACTTAAGACACTGAGGCAATTAGAAAAGAAATCAGGATCGATCTTGACACAGTCTTGGCTAAATTAAGGTGTGTCCATTCCAGCGTCATCTTCAAGTGAGAAGAGAAGAGAAGAGAAGAGAAGAGGAAAAGGAATCAGTCCTAGCATCTTTGGAGACTGTAATTAACCACTGAGTGCCACAGACTTTGGGCTGGATCCAGAACCCTCCAAGGTCAATGTGCAGACTCCCACTGGTCCCCGTGGATTTTAGCTCTCTCCTGCCGATACCGACCCTCCTGGGGAGCTGAGACCGCCTTTATTCTTGGCTCTACCCAGCCTAGCCTGCCTACATGCAGAGTGCTGTGTCCCCGCTAAGGTTTCTTGGGGGCTTCACTAGCTGCTACTTGACTCCATGCACAGCAGACCAGAGAAGAGCTGAGCACCAGCCCCTCTGGGTCTTTCTGGCCTCTTTTCTCTCTGCCTCTGGATTCATTTTGCCTCTGTGGTATACGCTTTCAAATCATTACAGAGATAGAAGTAATGTTTCCATCCAAAGAGTCTATTCAGCAATAGCAGGAGCATAAAAAACCCGTATTTGTCCTGGTGCCCAGAAGCACTATATGCCTGCCTAGCATGGCCTGCAGCATTTTGCAGCCAACTGCACCACATGGCAGCTTTCCCACTGTTGTAGAAGCAACTCTCAAGCTGGCTGGCAGGTCCCTGAAAGCCAGATTTGCCTCTGGATCTCGGAGAGAGCTGAAATGTATGAGAAGGGCACATAGAGAGCGTTCTGTTGAGTATGTCTTCAAAGCGGCTCTCATGCCCAGTGCATTACCAGACTACAGAAACCAGCTAATGCTCATGAACTGTGCAGGAGCGTAAGCACAGGAAGAGTTGTAAAAATAACTGGTTGTAGGGCAAAGACCTTACATTTTTAATGACACCCTGTCCCTGCAGGAGATCTTCAAAAGAGATCTCATCTATTAGATGGACGATTCTGACCAGGCATGGCCTTTGAAGAAGGGCATGTGTGGTTGAATTAGGTTTAAGCAAGTGCTCTCTCCCCTAAAGCAAGTCCCTTTTTATTGTCCTTTTTATCAGCATGTTGTTCAAGAAGAAAGATTGAAACTGAGCTCTTGTCAGTGCAGGATTTCCTTCAACTAAGCAAAAGGAGATCCTCAGGGAATGTGGGGTGTTGGGGCCTGGGCTGGGCACTGTGTTGACCCTCAATTCCCTTTTGGAAGAGATCTGACCTGAACATGCAAACCTGGGGATCAGCAAGAGGCACAGATGTGTGTGTCTATCTATCTCATCTCCTGGGCTGAGAATGGCCAGGAGTAACAGAGAGGAGAGGGAGGCAATTTATTAGGCATCAGCTGAGCCTTAGTAGTAGGGGTTAAAAAATGCCAAGAAAATACACTGGAGAGGGACACACTTGAGGGGAGGTGGCAAAAGATGGCCACTTGGTTGTTCAACCCCATGAATTTCCAAAGGCAAGGATGCGAAGTGTCATTTTCAAATGCCTGTGGTTTTGGGGATCAATTTTGAGATCAATTTCCCCTCAGGAAGCCACATCTGGGAATCTGACACAAAGCGCCAGCTCCATGCGTTCGTTTAGATCCTGGATACCACGAAGCACGTGTACTGGGTACTTTTGCTGTGTGAGCTGAAACACAGCTAACGGCTTGGCCCTGCTGCAGAGGGGCTGTGGCTGAGCCCCTGTGGGATCACTGGAGAGGGGCTGCAGTCCTCTCCTAACGCCTGACCAGCACCACCTGAAAATGGCAGAGAAGATATTGCCAGAGCTAATCCGGGAGAGGGAGATGCTTGCTGCCCCGCAGGGAGTCAGGTCTATTTGATGCTTTTATTACTTCTTGAGGCTGTTATTAATTTTATTGTATCACTTTACATAATTCTCTTGTTCTTTTGAAGCAGTGAAACAGGCTAATGCTGTACAGAGGTCTCAGGCAGTGGCTGTTTGGGGTTCTTTTTTTACCCTTAACACTCTGTAGAGACCGTTGAAGAATGCACTCGGCAGCATAAAATCCTTCATCCTACTGTCTAATTGGGACAGGCAATATTTCATCTACTGACAGTCAGGCAGACGTGAGCTGGGAATGAAGTCACCAGAAGCAGCCAGGTCCCTTTCATGTCCAAAGCACTGTCCTCCTGGGTCCCTGACTCCCATGGGGCCCCTTTGAGTGTTCTCTGCCCCCTGCTTCCACATTATCCACTTGTAGACAAGGACTTTTCAGGGTTAATCACAAAAGCCACATTGCAGACTCCCCACTGACAGTCAGGCAGACGTGAGCTGGGAATGAAGTCACCAGAAGCAGCCAGGTCCCTTTCATGTCCAAAGCACTGTCCTCCTGGGTCCCTGACTCCCATGGGGCCCCTTTGAGTGTTCTCTGCCCCCTGCTTCCACATTATCCACTTGTAGACAAGGACTTTTCAGGGTTAATCACAAAAGCCACATTGCAGACTCCCCAAGCCAGTCACTGAGCAAGCAGGGGGTAAAAGAAGGGCAGTCATGATGCGGCCATCTCAGGACTTCATCCAAAGTACCGCTTCCCACATCAAATCAAGAGTCACCAGCAGATACAGGCTTGCCTAGTCCCAGGCAGTTAGTCCCTACACCTGGCACACATCTAGGTTATCTCTGTGACTCCCGAGGCAAGCTGGTGGGTGGTGAGCATCCAGGGGAAAGCTTAAATGAACCATAGAAAGCAATGCACAATAACAACAGTAAGCCATTACTGCCAGATCCAGCCCCTCTCCCCAGCAGTTCAAAGCCCTTTATGCCCACGCTTTGGTGCAAGTCCCTGCAGAGTCTCAAGCTGGATCATGGAACAAGGAGCTATGTGAGATCTCCAGGTCACGGCTCCTCTTGGCCATGACCCCAAAGTGATCCTGAGTCCAGGGAAGGAGGGGAGGGGACCTTGAGCCCTCAGCATTCAGGTGAAGTGAATAAAATGAGCTCTCCTGGACTGCTGTAGCAACTAAGGGGGCCAGAGGGACACACATGTCTCCTTTTTTTCTGCTGTCATGTGCAGCTCAGGGACAGCCAGAAGCCAGGGTGAGCTATTAAAATACAATTTATTGGTACAAATCAGACATTGTGAAATGAAGTTGGTTTAGAAAAAGCTGTCGTGTTCTGCACAGATGGATTGGAAATGAACTTTCCTGTGACGGGAGCGATTGGCAATGGCGGCAGACAGACTGGGTGGACAGGTGTAGGGTGAGCAGGGCAGGGGAGAGCCTGTTCTGGGGCTGGAGTCCTGCCCTTGAGGGCTCCTGACAGCCAGCTAAAAGTCCTCAAAGAGAAGCAGGGGTCAGCGGGAGATGTTTGTCCTGTGCAGGTGAGGCCTCCAGTGCAGGGGTTCCACTGGGCGTTCAGGACTTGGGGAAAACAGAGATCTGGGTGAGGGCAGGAGGAGGAGGGAAGAGGACTGTCCCCTGTGCTGGGGCCCTTCGATGGCTGGAAACTGTCTTTCGTTCAGATGATGTTGCCTTGGGCTAGAGAGTTACCCAGCAAGGCCTCACCGTGTGCCTCTCTCAGCTGTTTAAGCTAACAGCTTTTCTGGCCATCCAATTTGTGTATGCTCCAGCCCATGCTGCTCCTGCAGCAAAGATTGGCTGTGTCCTGGACTTTGGGTATCCAGCCCTGCAAGTGTTGGGTCAGGGTTTGAAGGGAAGCATCCATAATGACCGGATTTTGCATTCACTTCCCGGGGAAGATAGACACCAATGGCTGCTCTGGACTTGCAACACATCCCGCTGGGTCCCAGGGACAGAGCAATAGTCACTGCCCCAGTACATAGGGTCAGGCTTGACTGAACCAGGCTTGGTCTGCGTACATTTTCCATGCCTACTGGGACAGAAATACAGGCATGCAGCTCAGTACATTCACATAGCCAGACAAGACAAAGAAGTGACAATGTTTACAGAGATGGACTGTCCCTAAGGGGACATGGCAATGGGTAAACTCAAGGCAGATTTGCTTAAATCTGGTCATATGGACCCCCAACAGCACTTGCTGTCCCCTCCACCCCGTCTACCCCTATCACTTTTCAGTCTCTTGCGCCTTAAATCCTTTCCTCAAGCTCTGGTGAGCCGCTATCTCAGCAGGCCCACAAAGCCCTGAGTGGTCCATACATGGAGCTGGGTGCTGTGGGTGGACCTAGCAGCCGAAATAATGTGAGTGATTCCCAGGGCCTTGGGCAGAGCCATCCAGGCCCAGCACTGATCACTATTTCAGGTCATTGTTGATAACCACACTGTCATGCATGTCACAGTAAGTTGTCATCTTCTTCCTCTTGCCAAAGGTGGAAAAGCTGTTCTTGTTCTCCCAGCCCAGGAAAAGGGGCCCGTCTTTGCTGGAAGGCAGAGTAGGGGTGCCAGGGATGTAGACATTGTGCTGATAATCCAGGGTAGGGATGTGCCCTGGGTACAAGGGGCTGTACTGGGGTGTCCAGATGCTGTTGGTGCCTGCCGAAGCCTTCTGAAACTCTGGAGAAAAGAGGAGTGTAAGACTGGCTCAGGGGAGCTCACATCCATATCTCAGTGTCCCAGGGTGCAAGATCGTGGCCATGTGTCACCAACCTCCCTTCTGGAGCCTGGACACCCCTTCTACCCCGCAAAACTCTACCACTGCTAGGAACAGGGATGTGTCCCTCCCCACTGCACCGCCACCAAGCGACAAGAGGGTCTGATCTTCCCAGCCCCAGTGTCCCAGTACTAACCAGAGACAGGGGTCACCAGTGTGCACAGCCTCTCGTGCTCCTTCTGGAAGGCTCTGCGGATTTCCCCCACGTCCTCCAGGCTCTGGGAGCTAAAGAGAAGAGACGGGTTCAAAGCTGCATAGGAGATAACCTCCCCATCCCCATATTCCCTTTCCACCCGCTCCCTCTGATCCCGCAGTGTCGGATTTGGTACCTCTTCAGGGCAGGTCGCTGCGTGCTTGGAGGCAGCCAGTCTGTGTTGGGCTGCTTGATCTGGAAAACATGGGGAAAGGCAAGGTTGGTTATTGGGATCCCCTGTTAATCAGCCCTGGGACCCTCTGTTAATCAGCCCAACTCTGCTAGCACGAGGCTTCAGTAGCCAGGGATGCAGGACCCCAGCTCCTCTTTCCCCATGTCTTTTGTGGTGAAGCAAGCAGCACATTCCCATTTTAGGGAAACTGAGGCAGTGTTCAACCAGCCTGTTCCCTTCTGGACCTTCCCCACCCTCCTGAGATAATGAGGTTGCCTGGGGCTTGCTCTGTCACTGGGAGTTTACTTGCCAAAGTCTGTCCTTCTGGGGGGAGAGAGGGACTTTTCCCATTTCTGTTAATTTTAAAAAGCCTTTTTTGCAGGTGCGATGGTAACTTAGCCCAGGTCTCAGGCACCAAAGGGTGAGAGGTGCGGAAACTGGCTGCATACGCAATGTCCCAGGGGGGTTGCAAACGACTAGGGGAAAATCCCTTTAAAGTATTAGAGAAGTGAGTCCAGTGGTGCAAGGAGACGTGTGGGGAGAGCCTCTTGGCAGCGAGTCTTGGGCGCTCCTTGGAAAGGCTGTTTTAATAAAAGTCAAATGTAAGTGGATTAGACGCCTCATCACTCTCCATCCTTGTAATCGTGTTTCGGAAAAAGTCTTTCATCGGGAAAATTAGACGTTCCTCATTTCAATACCTAATAAATTTTGACATCAAAATCCCGCCCCAAAGTCCCCATTCCCTCCTCGCCAGCACAGCCCAGTGCAGCCCAGTGGCCAGGCCCGGGTGCCAGAACTGGGGACATGAGCGGTGCTGGCAGGGCCAGGACCAGCCCCAGATGCAGCAGTGGGAACCTGCAGACCCCCGCCAGCACGGGGGAAGCAGAGCAGCAGTGTCGCTCAGGCTGTCCCAGTGTGAATTGCGCACCCACACGAAGGAGATGCCACCCTCCCCATCCTACCTCCCGGGGGGCACTGGAGCACCTCCGCTGCCTCTAATGGGTGCAAAAGGCAGTGGGAAGGGATTTCCTCTCGCCTCAGCCAAGCCTGACGCTCCCCCGGTAATTAGACCCGTCGGGAAGCTCGGTGGTGAGTTTCCCACTGGCTGACGGCTTCTAATTCCCACAGTGATCAAAGGCACCGGTTATTCTCTGGGAAAAGCCGTGCCTGGTTTCTCTCACGGCAGAGGCTGAGGGAGGGGGCTGGGGGGATGTGTGGAGCACCGGTAAGCATCGCCGGGCACGGTGTTACCTGCTTGGAGACCTGGAGATGCTGGCCTGGCTGGGACCGCTTCCCGGGGTCCTTCTCGTTGTTCCGGGGTGGGCTGCAGGGTTTGAGGAACATGAAGTCACTCTGGGCAGACTCAGGACCAAGGCAGACCTTGTAGCAATAGGCTGGGGGGCCACCCCCGGGCACATCGAGGCAAGTGGCAGCTGTGGTCCCTGTAGGGGGCTGCGCCGTCAGGTTGGATGTCTTCAGGCCATCAGAGGAGGGTCTGGACCCAGGGCAGCAGTGGCAGCGGAGCAATGAGCAGCCATCACCTTGGCGGGAGCACTGCTTTCCACGACACCGAATGGCTGTGAGGATGAGGATGGCAAGGAGGAAGGTGAAGGAGATGGAGCCCAGGGAGACAAGGAGGTAGAGGGTGAGTGGGGAGGATGAGGAGGCCTCTGGGGGGAGGCTGAACTCGCTGAAGTCAGAGAGAGTCTGAGGCATGGTCTCCACCACCGAAAGCAGGAGGGACACAGTGGCAGAGAGGGCTGGCTGCCCACCATCCCGCACCTGAACCACCAGCTGCTGCCGAGTTGCATCCTGCTCCAGAAAGGAGCGGAGGGTGCGCAGCTCGCCTGTGTCTGGTGCCACGCTGAAGAGGGTGAAGTCAGTGGCCTGGAGAAGCTGGTAGGAGAGGCGGGAGTTCAGCCCCGCGTCTGCATCCACCGCTGACACCGTGCCCACGAGGTAGCCAGGCCTGGCTGATCGTGGCACCAGCTCAGTGGCCACGGAGCCATTGCGTGGCATGGGGGAAACGATGACGGGAGCG
Organism: Cariama cristata; assembly: GCF_000690535.1. Classification (NCBI taxonomy): domain Eukaryota; kingdom Metazoa; phylum Chordata; class Aves; order Cariamiformes; family Cariamidae; genus Cariama; species Cariama cristata. Next base: position 1,416 of record NW_009614017.1, on the reverse strand, counting down.
TTGTCATTCTGGTCCAGCACGAAGATGTGGACAGTGACGTTGGCACTGAGTGGGGGGAAACCTGCGTCCTGTGCTTGCACCTGGATCTGGAAGCTGCGGATCTGCTCATAATCGAGGGAGCGCAGGGCATACATGTGCCCACTGTCTGAGTTGATAGACACGTAGGTGCCCACAGGCATGCCATGGATGTGCCCATCAGCAATGGAGTAGGACAGGTAGGCGTTTTGTTGGCAGTCGGGGTCCAACGCGCTGACAGAGCAGATAGAGGCCCCTGGCGCGTTGTTCTCCATCACGTAGACGCTGTAGGAGGGCTGGAGGAAGCGTGGGGCATTGTCGTTCACATCAGACACAGGGACAGTGAGGGTGCTGCGGGTCAGCAGGGCGGGGGAGCCCATGTCCCGTGCTGTGATGCTTACGTTGTACTCGGGCACAACCTCCCGGTCCAATGCCTGCGTGGTGACCAGCGTGTAGTAGTTGCGGAAGGAGGAGTGGAGCTCAAAGGGTACGTCGGGGCCGACCTCACAGCTCACACGCCCGTTGTCCCCAGAGTCCCGGTCCAGAACACTGATAACAGCAATGACGGTGCCTGGTGGGGCATCCTCGAGCACAGGTGTGGACACAGAGGTGAGGGTCACCTCAGGCGCATTGTCATTCACATCGAGGAGCTGCACAAGCACCCGGCAGTGCACGGCCACAGCTGAGGGCCCACGGTCCTTGGCTTGCACGTAGAGCTCATGGAGGCTTGCCCGCTCATAGTCCAGAGGGCCCTTCAGCAGCACCTGCCCACTCCGGGGCTCTATGTGGAAGAGCTCCCGAACGCGCGGTGGTGCGTGCCCGCTGAAGGAATACTTGATCTCCCCGTTGGGGCCCTCGTCCAGGTCAGTGGCATTGAGCTGGATGACCAGGGTGCCAGCGGGGGCATCCTCAGGAAGGCTCACGCGGTACAAGGGCTGGTCAAAGGTAGGCACGTTGTCGTTTGCGTCCAGCACCGTGATGAGGATCTGAGCTGTGCCTGAGCGCTCGGGGATACCGCCGTCAAGAGCGGTGAGCAGCACTCGGTGTGCGCGTTGCTGTTCGCGGTCAAGGGCACGTTCCAGCACCAGCTCTGCAAACTTGCTGGCGTCACTGCGTGTCTGCACCACGAGTGAAAAAAACCCATTGGGGCTCAGCCGGTAGGTGTGCACCGAGTTGGTACCCACATCAGGATCCTGGGCGCTCTCCAGTGGGAAGCGGGCACCAAGCACGGCGGACTCGGCCACCTCCAGCACATACTCTTGCCAGGGGAAGGTGGGCGCATGATCATTGATGTCCAGCACCTCCACCTCGACGCGGTAGAGCTCCAGTGGGCTCTCCACAAGGAGCTGCAAGTGGAGCAGGCAGGTCCCCCCGGCCTCACACACCTCCTCCCGGTCAATC
>NW_009614016.1:2489-2945 GCF_000690535.1 Cariama cristata | reverse complement strand
CGTGTCCCGCTGAGGACCTGGGGGTGGTGTAGGATCTCTGCATGTCCCAACCCCTACCTGTGTTTCCTGCACAGCTGGGCCATTTCTTCGTGGATCATCCGGAAGATGCATTTGGCTCCCTGGGGCAGCTGCTGCACAAGAACTTCTACTTGGGCAACTCCAAGCTGAGGGTCAGTGTCCATTCAGGGGCAACAACATTGTCCCCCACCCCTCCCCCTGCAGTTGCCAACCCCAACCTCTGCCCCCTGTCCTCCTCGCAGAGACCTGCCCGGAGCAGCACCATCCGGATGACGGCCCTGATGGAGGAAATTGACCGTCTGGAGGCCAGGCGGTAAGCATCCCCATGTCCTCTACCCTAGAGTGGGCTGAGGGGCTCCTGCTCTCTCCCCCACTTGATGCCATCTGTACCCCCACAGCGGCTGGCCCCGGCAGCATCTCGTCTCCCGCCCGCCCCGG
>NW_009614016.1:1925-2342 GCF_000690535.1 Cariama cristata | reverse complement strand
GCAGGCGTGGCCCGCCTTGGGTCCCCCGGAGGCCAGGCAATGAACCACCTCTGTATCCTTCCCCATGGAGTGTCCCTGGGGAGGGAGGGGGAAATTGTGTTGCACTGCCCTTAGCTGACACTTCAGATTTTCAAGATGTGGTGCTGGAGGAGCTGCCCCGCGCCAGGGGCTCCCCGGCGTACTTTGAGCTCAACGGACGGATCCGGCAAGCAAGTGGCTGCTGCCCAGGGGGACGGGGAAGGTGAGCCAGCCCTGGGATCTGTACCTCAGGCTGGGCAGGGTGTGGGGTGGAGAGACAGCAGGGAGCCCCCAGTACACCGCTATCTCATGTGCCACTTCCTATCCCCTGCCAGATTTCGTTGGTGTTCGCTCTGACTATTACTGTGGTGTTTGGAGGGTACCGGGCAGGACGGGGGC
>NW_009614016.1:1102-1894 GCF_000690535.1 Cariama cristata | reverse complement strand
CCTCTGCAGGTCATCCGTACCGGTGTGCCTGCCTCCTGCCTCACTGTCAGGTAGGCACTGGCGGAATGGAGCTTTGCAAGGAGGGGGCTCTGCTGCCTCTGCAGTCCTCCCTGCTGTGGTGGATGCTCTTGCTCCCACAGTGATGCTCTGCCCGCCATCCCACAGCCCTCATCTCCCTGGGGAGCTGTCTGTCTGCACCCAGAGTGGAGCCGTCTACCTCTGGAGCGTCGAGACGGGGTGAGATGGGGCACCCAGAGCTGGGAGGGGGCTCACACAGAGCCCTGGGTCTCAGGGGGGTGGGGGGGCCTAAGCAAGAGGCGCAGCTCTACCCTGTGCTGGCACTGCCTTTCCCCCCCAGGCTGCAGCAGCTCCGCCACGACCCCCAGACCATGTTTTTTCGAGACCATTCGCCTTGGCGCTGGAGCGACTTCACCGCTCACCCACGGGTGCTAAGCTGTGCTGACCGTACCGGCCTGCAGTGCCTAGATGCCCGGGTGAGCCTGGAAGGGTGGGCATGGGGTTGCCAGTGGGTGGGGGAGAGGGTTCCCCAGCCCAGGGTGCTGACAGCACCCTGCTCTGCTGCTCCAGGCCCCTGAGAGATGCCACTTCGACTTGTTCAAGGTGGGCGAGGAAGCTGGCTGCCAGCAGGGTGAGCGCGTGGTGCTGCCCATGTACCTGGGCAGGGCTCACCCCTCCCAGCACCTTGTCACCACCCAGGTGAGTCCCACCACAGCTGGGGAGGATGGCTGGGGAGGGGGACACCCCAGCACAGCCCCAGCTCCCACTGCCCCC
>NW_009614016.1:628-1079 GCF_000690535.1 Cariama cristata | reverse complement strand
CTGAGGGGGGCTGCCACGGCGTGTTGGAGCGAGCACCCCTGAGCCATGATCCCTACCCCAGTTCTCCGTGTATGTGCTGGACGAGCGGTTGCCGCTGGTGCCTGTGCTGAAGTGGGCGCACATGATGAAGGCCCCCCCTCTCTTTGCCCACCTGACGCCAGGGGGCCCCGGGAGGAGCCATAAGGTGCTGCTCGGTGCATCCCGCACCCAGGAGCTGTTGCTGCTGCAATACCGGGGTAAGAGATGGGGCTTCTTCAGGCGTGCTGTGGGACTGGGTGTCCTCTGTGCCCACAGCCCAGCCTCCTCACTGCTGGGACCAGCTGCCGCCCTGACATCGATGCTCACCGGCCAATTTTTGGTGTGTCCTTCTGCAGGGGGCAGCGGGTCAGCCTGCCAGCTGGCAGGGCCTCCGCAGAAGCTGCACAGCATCGCCGGCTGCCTGCAGCACCTG
>NW_009614016.1:0-607 GCF_000690535.1 Cariama cristata | reverse complement strand
CTCCAGCAGCGCCTCAGCACCCCGGCTGCGGGTGAGTGTCCCACTCCACCGTGGGGTGCAGGTCCTGGGATGGGGTGGGACAACGTGGGCTGGAATGGGGGGTATGGCCCTTGCCATGCCCTAGACAGGGGGTGATGCTTGAAAAAGCAAAAGCAAAAAAGCAAAAGCAAAGCTCTCATCAATGCTATGCAAGAGATTTATAACCTAGGAAAGGACAGAGTGGGTAGGATCCAGGAGTGAGTGTGCCTGTGTGGGGGTGGAGGCAGCCCCCACTGCTGGCCAGGCCTTAGGAGAGAGGCCCCAGGGCTGGGACTCCAGTGGTAATGCCTCCCTTGTCACCGTTTTCTGCAGGAGGACAGGCCACGGGAGTCCCTGCTGGTTTTCCAGCTCTCTGAGGCCGGGGACGTCTTCTGCCAGAGGCTGACCCACGAGGAAATGTGGCCCACTGGACCCACTTCAGGGGACGAGGCCGGGGCAGCCCCCGGCTCTTCCCCTCTCTTTGAGGCTCCAGCCAGCAGCTCACCAGGCTTAGGCAGTGAGGAAGAAGAAGAGGAGGAAGAGCAAACCTTCTACTTGTCCAACCTGGAGGTGATTATCAACGAGGAGG
>NW_009614015.1:0-853 GCF_000690535.1 Cariama cristata | reverse complement strand
TTAACAGAGGGTGGATCATTCACAATAACATGGCTACTCCTAAGTTACCACTCACCAGAAAGGTTATCGTACGTAAATGAACCCTACAGCCACAGATATATTCAAAAGGCATGACTGGCCTTGCAATCTCAGGTGGCACCAATAACTACACATTTCTCACATGGTCTCCTTATCCAATTTTTCATTATTGGGATACTCTCTGATAATAAAGCCTCACTGCATTTCTTTGATGCAATCCTACTGCTGTCAAAGGTTTTGCAGACAGTTGAAAGAAAACAGTGCTGAATCCTTAAAATAATTATGGTCTAATGCTAGCAGGGAAAAAAAGACCCAGATGAGCATCTTTTATTTTACTGCCCTTTCAATAAGAATCATAATGAAAAAACAGGGAAATCTTTTTTGTCCCTGAAGTTAACAAACAAGTTTGAATGTAGGATTTCTAAACAGGGATATCTATCTTAGCAAAGGTGCAGCTGGCAAGGGAGAAACAGGTAGGAGGAAAGAATAATAACTGAGCTTTAGGTTGTTCAAGGAAAGAGTCACTATGTTCCGAGTTTGAGAAGTTTTAGGGAAATTTAAAAAAACAAGATAATTGGTTACATGTACTGTCCACGAGACTATCACGCTTTTTAGAAAAGATTTGGATAGGTGGTTATGATACGCATAGCTTCTAGGCAAATTAGACACAAGTTCTTTGTCTAGCACACAAGCTCTTTGTCTCACCTTGTTATTATTATTTTATTTCTTATCTATTTCGGGTTCCCCTAGCATCCATCTTCCGTTCCACAAGTTTACCCCTTTGTATAAATCTCTCATTTTTCCCACACGTTATTACCTTCTCAAAATGTCCTCG
>NW_009614014.1:0-38351 GCF_000690535.1 Cariama cristata | reverse complement strand
ATATTCCTTTTCATTATTATTATTATATTATTATTGTTAACATTATATTTTAATTTACTTTAGTTATTGAACTGTTCTTATCTCAGCCTACGAGTTTTACTTTTTTCAATCCTCCTCCCCATCCCACTGGGAGGGGGGAGGAGTGAGCAAACAGCTGCGTGGTGCTTAGTTGCTGGCTGGGGTTAAACCACAACAGCTACTCAGATCCCTCCATTCCACTGGTGCCCACCATCTTTTCTTTCATATATAGCCTCATTTTCTTCTGTTTCAACTACTTCTGCTTGTGAACATTGTCCTACCTGTGTTCTCAGGTCCTTATGGCTAGAACAAAGTATCACCAGAGTACAGGAGTTACTGGAAAAGCAATATAAAGTAGAAAGTATTACGATGCTCCTACACCTGACCACACTGTATAGCACCTTCCACGTGACGAATAACTAAAGTAGGACTAACCATTCTGGAAAAGAGGGATTTAAAAGAGGTTGTAATAGAGGGGCATAAATCTCTTGAGTGGCTTGGAGAAGGGAATGGGGAATAATTGTTTCGTTTCCTCCAAAACAAAAGCTAGGGGACATTACATGAAGCTAGAGACAAACAGAAAGAGGTTCCTTGTGCTACACAAGTTAAGCTGGGAAACTTACCACAGAGCATTGTAAGTTGTAAAAATGCATATGGGTTCAAAAAGCTAGTGTATGAATTAATGTAGTAAAAGTCCATGGCAGGATACTAAACACAAAGGTCAAGTCAAAAAGTCCTTGTGAGACAAATTTCTAAGGGCTGGGTGAATGTTTCAGAGAAATACCACAGCATATTTGCTCTATTCTTACACTCTCCCTAGGCATTCACTGTTGGCCACAGTCAGAGTTGGGTCAACTGCACTAGTTACAGGTCTGACCTACTATAAAAGTTGTCATGTTAAGGATTACTGAATTCATGGGAAAGATAGATGACCATGGATAATATTGAAAAGAAAGTAAGACACTTCCGTAAGAGCTTTTGAAAAGTTCTGTAGTCAGTGCAGTAAAACACTGTTTCATCCACTGAGCAGGAAAAAGGGTGAATGATCAACAGGTAGAGACTGTTCAAACCCAATACTAGTCTGAATGACAACATTGTGCTGAGGAAGACAAATCATCTAGTAGATCTGTATCATTCTGATAGCATAAGCATTCATCTACAAGATCTTGATGGTACCAGCAAATACAGAATGACAGGGAGATCAATGGCTTAGTCACAATAGCTTTTGTTATTCCATTGCTGATACAGCATGTTTCAGAGTTAGAAAAAGGAGTATGAAGAGCATCACAGATAAACAGCAAAATAAAAAGCAGAGACTCTGAGAAAGGACCAGACAGTCCAGGTCTAGGCTACTGCAATGGAAGAGGTCCTGGTGAATGCTCACAATAAACAAGTAATCAAGAAAAGAAAGGTGAACTTCAACTTGTGTTCATGAAATCCTGCACTGCATAAGGTGTCTGAACAGTTTAAGATACTGCAAGCAAAGATGGGACCAAAATCACTCTTGCCAGTATTAACTAGCACTGGAGAATTCAAAAGGTCGAGTCACTGACTTATGATCTTAACAGCGAGATCAAATTCCAATGTCATGACATTTCTCTTTGTCTTATAAGCCACGGGGAGAAGAGGACAAGACAGAACAGGGAGACCTGACAACAGCACAAGGCTCATTAGGAACCATATATCACTGGAAGCACTTCAACTGAACCAGATGGAAGCTGGATTAATTCAGCTTTGGATCTCTTCACAGACTTACAAGTAAGAGTGTTGCCCCTAGAAAAATTTGGAGGACTTTTTGGGCTTCAAAAAAATCACATAAATTACTAGGCTGGTGAAAAATAATTTTCAAAATAGACAGATAGCTGTATTACTTCTTCTGCAGAGCTTTACTCCATCATGGAAATCAGTGTCTACTACTTCCATCGTCATGTTTCAGAAAGACATTTATAGAGTTCTGAACATAGAGGCCCCTACCTGTTGATCCTCTGTTCTTAACCCCGCTTGTGTAAAAGGTCTTTCATCTCCCTCCCTGTCAGCAGTTGTTGGCCTCTTTAGCTCCTCCTCGTATCTCAAGGAGCTGGCATTTTCCATTTCTCCATCATATGTTTCATCATAGCAGTATATAGCTTCAAGAATATCATCATCGGTAGTGAACAATATAGTATCCCCAAAGTGCTCTGGTGCTGAAGGCAACATACAGAATTAAATGGAGAAACCATACAAAAGAATACAGAGAGTGATAAAAACTTTTTTCAGTCCTTCTTTACATTTAATTTGCAGTACTGTTTAAAGATGATATGTGGTAAATTGATACTGACTATTGATATAATTAGTATGTTCATTCTTAAACTTATACTGCACAGCAGAAAAACCTAGAGAACACAGTCAGATTTCAAATACATATACAAGAAAATGGGAAAAAAGCTTCTCCATAACCTTTTCGAAAAGACCTTACCTGTGAAAACAAGTAAAAATCTGTAACTTTTAGATGTCTAGCGAGTATGTTATTGAAATACAATTTTGTCGCTAAGACATCATTAAGAACAGACGTTAGCTCTATATGCTGCTAAAATTCACAGTATCATTGAAGAATGCATTAGTGGGTTTTGCATTACGTTTTGAAATTAAAAGGACTAAATACAATACAAAGTACCAGCTTGCTTTGAAGTGGAAAGTGATAACAAACAAGCTAAATGTATTTGTTTGCAGTATACTACTGTTTCCACAAAGACAGTAAGAAATGATAGCATACCTCCAGACAAGGTTCCCGAAGCTTTTGCAATTTCTCCTTTAAAGATGCATTGTTCATCTAACACCATTACAATGTCTTTCTAAGAGTGTATGCGAGATTTATTATAATTCCAAATCCTAATCATAGCTACTTGACAGGAATTCACAAAGTCAATAAAGATAAAGTGAGGTTTTCCAGGGGTAAATGGTGCTAGCCAGAGATGCATATCATCCTGTGTCCGATTTACCCCATCAGTTAGGTTGGTTATTATTCTGGGATCGTTGCCATAAGCTGGTAAGATATTTATATCAGGTGGTTCAGCTGTTATCTTTGAAATCTGAACAGGCTCTCCTTTAGAACTGAAAACTTCAATTCCATTAAGACCAACATAATGTCTGTCTCCCCATGTTGTTTGAATGTCTATCACTAAGTGCTGCCCATAAGGTAAAACAGGAATTTTAAAATCATTTCCATCATGTATCTCCACAGAATTTTCTTCTTCTTGCCTTTTTGGTAGTGTTTGTAGTCCCTCTTTTCTCATTTGCTGATATTCGCCAGGTCGGTTGATTTTCTGTTGATGGAGAAACTCATCAAAGATATCCCCTTGAAAATCCATGTTAGAGATTCGGCCACGATGGGAATAATTAAACTTTACCAAGGAGTTCCAGGACTCCTGCAGTGTGTGTTCTTGCTCATTGCGCCACTTTGCTCTAGAGGTTGCTATGTCCTTGACAGAAAAGTCTTCATCTGAAAACAACATTACATAGGCATTTAATTAAACAGGATGGGAAGCAAACTACTACAACACGGACTTTCCAGAATTATGCTGGTCGTACTCATGTTCCCTTACTGTGAAATTCTATTATAGTAGCACTTTTATATTGCCTCCCTATTATGAAGGCTACATGTCTCAATTTCCCTTCCCCATTTAGACATAACAAAACCAATCACTTTTAACTATTGAAGATCAGAGCACATGCCAAGATACAAAATGCTACTAAGTCTGAGACTGCGAATTCTTGACTCGACACTTTACAGAAATTGGGATTTTGCCCAGTGATACTTGTTGTGTGGCTGTCACAACAGTTTAAATCATCCGTCTGCATTTCTGCAGAATGGTTGAACTGGTTAAGTTTCTAAAGCATCAGAGAGAAAAGAGAGTGCTTCCTGCCAAAATCAGCCACATGTATATAAAGAAAAGTGGCGAGAAAAGAAGTAGGTTCAGCATACAAGGAGGATGAGGCAAGCATTGCGTTCTATGCAGGTAATGTCGAAATATTTTTCACACTTCTCAGCATCTGTGAGAGGTAGAAGGGGGATAATGACAGAGTATCTAGTGGGAACACAGTGGGGATGGCAAATTAGAGGGGCACAGTGAGAGTAAAGCACCCTCTCCTTGGGACTGCACTGGGGAGCTGCTTAATTTCCCTCTCAAAACAATTAAGAGCAGATAATAACAAAGATTTTCAATAAAGCTGTCACTCATGTATTTTCTTCAAATAAGAAAAGCAAGTGGAGTACTAAACAATTGCAGGCCCACGGGCTAGATTTTACTTCTGTACAATGTCCTTGAGTGGATACTAAAACAAACGGTTATCAAGAATAAATGCCAATTGCTGTAAAATGCAAAATAATGTTTTCCCAAAAGACTGCTCAAGACCAACTTTTAACTTTGTTTTTGGAAACACTGGGAAATAGGCAATGTTCCTAATCTATCTATGGAAAATAATCATTCACACTAGGGACAAGTGAGATAAAAATAAGAATTTTAAAGCAGATGGGAAGCTACCTGAAAGAGGGTTGTCTTCCAGAATGAAAGGCTGGAGACCAACCTGGCCATTCCTTCTTACCCCGCAAAGGAAATCCAGATAGGAAGCCAAGGTACATATTTCAGAGAACACCAGTCATTTATAAGTCACTTTGTTCAAACTATTGTCCATATGGATATTCATGGGGTGGGTGATCCCAAACAGTACTTCCCAGAGCCTCACAGTTTACCTGAAGAAGATACTGTATATATATTTACCATTTTAAAATGTCAAAGATTGAAAATTTCAGGATGAGTATGTACAGAAGAGTATTTGACACTCATTGGCTTTCCTTGTTTTGGAGGGTTTTTCCCCTTTTTTTTTCTTAATGTTAAGCACTTCAAGCAGTACAGAGATGACAACTCTGAAGCACTTCTACAGCAGTTCAATAGGAGTGATTTTCAATGGGAGGTTAACGGGTTTGTTAGGTACATGAAGGAGTGACAATAGTAGTGGAGCTCTGAAAGGAAAGCAGAGAATAGCCCAAAAGCAGAGGTCAATGGCTGAAAGCTTACAGGGTTTGATATTTTTTTTAGAATCTAAAATGTATTTTTATTGGAGCCATGGGAACAATAAACTCTGCATGTAGATAAAAAGCATCCCACTTGCAGATGTTTCAGGCGCATTCCCAGCCTTCTGCACGCCTGAGAGGATTGTATGACGGATGCTATCCCAGAGTCCAGAAATAATGACACCTCAAAACTGCATCTGCCCTGTGGGTTTAGGAGGGGTGTCTTGAATCACCAAGTCCCTTGTCCTGCTTCCAATGGCAACACACACCATACAATTCCTCTCAAAACTTTAGTAAACTACATTTTGAGGCAACACTAGCTTGAAAAAAACACCTTTCTTCTCTCTCTGTTGTGTTAATCTCATTTTTACTCCCTGCAGCTATAAATAGAAATCGTATTTCCATGCTGCAATCACACGCTTCATTTCCCAAATCATTCTAAAAGCTCTCTTCTGTATCTGTTCCACTTTGTAATCAGCTTTCCTGAAAATGGATGATCAGAACTGCAGCTTTCCAACTGACGTCTCACGAGTGCCTGTGTAGAGATATTAACATTTCCTTAACTAACAGAAATGCCTCTGCTGATACATCCTCGGCCTGCGTTGCTATAATAACATCTGCGTCACACTAGCATTTCATAGTCATTCTGTTATCAAGTACTCAACCAAGATCCCTCTCTACCTCGGTCATTTGCAATTGATGATTACTCAGCTTACAACTTAACTTCTTGTTATTAGTCCCCAAATGACCCTGCAAGCAGTACTACTGAATTGCGTTCCATTGCTATTACTCTAGTCCTCAAGTTCATCTTTCAGTTCAGTTCTTCAATCTTCTTAACTCATAATACCCCAAATTATATGTTATTTGCAGATTTTATCAGCATACTTCCATCATTTCCTTTGCACATTAAATCAGTTATCAAAGAAAAATTTTATGTTTTTATAGCAACATTAACTCGAGCCCAGCATGCATGTACGTGCTATTTCTAATCTCTGTTGTTCTCATTATTCCTCATTTAGTGACCAAAGGCGTGCTGTGATATTGCAATGAGCTTGTGCAGCCTCCCCTTTGTCACATACTGCGACCGGGAAACTGCAGTTCCCCTAGCCCCGTACCAATTAAAATTCACCACTCTTAGGGAAACACTTTTCCCTGTTGTTAATGCTCACTTGGCTCCACTCTGAAGACGGCTTTACCCTGCACGGTACAGTACAGAGAGAACAAAAGCTGCTAGATGGCATGCAGTTTTCCCAGGAACAAACACATTTTGGGAGTTTTAAGCACCAGATGACAAACCTGCTCTGAGCAAAACTAGAGGACATTTATAATTAGAATCATGATAAACCCCATCTTATAGTTTACATTAAAACTTCTAAATTGTTACCATTTTTACAACTGAACAGAAATTGCTAAGGTGGGATTTATTTTACAGTTTCCACAACGTTGACAAGTTTTTAATCTAACAGAAGTACTGTAAAATGTGTCAAACAGCAAACGGGCTGCGGCGAGTGGGTGCGGGAAGGGAAGAGGGCAGTTATTCCAACTACTTCCATACTTTTTACTTCTTTCAGGTGTAATTTCAGATATACTTACAAAATTGCTGTTTTCTCCACAGAAGGGCAGAGAAGGAAAAATTCAGACATTCCAAGTTCAGAAAGAACCATTTTCCTCACATTTGTCCAAAAAATTCATGCAGTACCTGCATTCATGCATTTAGGCATATTTCCTGTCCCTTCTGATCATAACTTCAACGCAAACACCCAAATACAATACACAGCAAGCTATACTTTCATGTAAATTGTTCTGATGCTAAACCACTCCCAAAATTTCAATTTGTATTTTTGTAATCCCTTCTTCCAATTCTCTGGGCCGCCTTGTCCTTGTTCTGCCAGACTCTCTTCATTTGAGACACGTTATTGAATGCTGAAGAATTACAGAATGCCAAAGAAGAGGTATGAAGAAGGGGTATGAAGGTCCAAAAAAAGAGTCAGAGTGACACATGGCTTGAAACTCAGAAGGGGAGATTAAAAATATACCCTGAGCAATGGAAATCCAAAGAAGTTGGTTAAAAGTGAGACAAAGTAGAACTTGTGGGTAAGAAATTCTATTCTTGTGTTATTTACAGTTGTTAAGCACAAAAATATTACCCCATGCCCAGAAAATTTCTTAGTCATAGATTGCCTGAGGTTGGGAGAGAGCAGGAACTTCAGAACTGGCCCAGTTCTCGTTCTCGTCCCTGGGGACACACTGTTGGCTTTTGTCAGAGGCACGACACAACTACACAAATCTCAATCCTCTACCTCTAACAGGATCCAGGCAAACTAAAAAAGGTTTGCAGAAGGATGACAAAGATAATCAAAAGCAGGGAGCAGATAACAGCTAAATTTACTAGAAAACTCTTCATAAATAAGCAGAGATGTCTGAGGGAGCGGTTTGAAAGAGGTATGTAATGTCATGAGTGGCGAAGGGAAATAAGGGCAGTTTTCCATTCACTCTGAATAAATATACCCAGCATATATTCTCAGTGAGAAAGACACAAACCTACTACACAAATAAAATCTGTAAATTTATTCACTACATTCAGGTCACTCTTCTTTATCTTTTTGCAGATTTTCATTGATATTAACAACCATTTGCTGTCTGCAGGACTGTCAATTTTTAGAATATAATTTACTGAAATTTAATAGTCAATCTTCTCCAAATAAATTAAAAAACACTAATTCGGAATGTAAATTTTTCAGAAAAAGAGCATTTCACATCAGGTATTGGACAAGGAGAGAGACTCAGCATTGTTGCAGCATGAATGAGAAAAACTGAATGCTGCAAACAGCAAAACTAAAATCCCCCTGTCTATACCTCTAGGAATCTCAAGAGGTCCGTTCCCACCTGAATGATTCTGTGCTTCTGCAAAATGGAGAACATGTCAGCCCTTGCACTAAGGTTGCTATTGTGAACCCTTACCTTTGAGAGCGGAATCATCTTCTCCAAGATTTATAGTGTTTAATCCGGCCTTTTTTACACATCTGACACTTCTCCTTCCACTTGTAGGGTACTGTAGGCTGCAGAAATTTTTGTTAGAAAGTTGCTCTGAAATGTCCAAGCCCACATCGCCATCCTTTCTGGTTAGCATTTGTGATCTCTCATCTCCACTTGCATTTCTACTACTGGATCTTCCCAGTTCATTTCTCTGACATTTGACACCCTCGTTAGTCAGATCTGAAAAGTTTTTCATGATTCCATCTGACTGTGTTTTAAGCCTCATGCCTAAGCAATGCTCTGTAGCAAGCCAGGGAGGCTTCTGCTTAGCGAAAGTAACTTGATTATTCTCTGTTACTTGGGAAGATGACTGTAACCAAGAAGGAATTGCACCTGCAGAACCAGACAATTTTCTTCCTGTTAGCTTTTCCATTTGCTCACTCAAACTAAGTTCATCATCAGATGGAACATGCTCCACAACTGCTTGTACTGTTGAATTCTCTTTGGCATCTTTTGTACAAACTTGAGATGGCAACACTTTCAGATCACCTTTTAACTCAGGCAAATTTTTCTTTGTAAAACTGATTGAGTTCATCTTATGCTCAAGTTTTTCTTCTGGCAGAGATTTCCAGTTTAGTGAGGTACTGTTTGACTGTAAGCATTTAAAATGTAGGTCTGCTTTCTTCTCTGTGACTGCAGGTGCATTTACTTCTTTTCTTCCATTTGAAGAATATGCAGAGATATCTTGCTTGTGGTCTTTAAGGTCAATTGTAGTGCTATGGTCAGTGAGGAGATCTCCAGAGGCTCTCTGTAATTCTCCATCAAATACAAGGTTCTCATCAACATATAACTTCACCTTCTTTGCTCCAACATCAAGGTCCTACAAAAATAAAAGTATGAAGATTTTAACTAAGCTGTTCAAGCATTAGGTATCACTGTTCTGGAACTCTGACATTTGAACACTTAATCAATAAACAGATGGAAATGATTAAAACCCTGTATCAGTAACATCACCAGTAACATCAGTAACTGTATCAGTAACATCAGTAACATGACCACATTTTAAGCAAAAGCTCAAACAAATCAAAAATACTGTGGAATATTTAAGATTTTATTTAAGAAGACTAAAAACACTGCTAGACACTACGATGAACCATTTTGGCTGACAAGGCTTAAATATTTAGAAAAGCTTAAGCAAAGAAGCCTAGATTAAGTATAATTATATTTGATCAGGATATAAATTCCAGAGGTACATTTTGCTTCAGCATCTGTGAGATTCACCAGTTTCACAACATGTTCCACAGCAAACAACCACCCAGATCAAAGCCACCAGAGTTTAAAAGAGTTATAAAGAGTTATACGAATACAGGGCTGGAACGAGCATGGAAAAAAAAAATCATCCGGACCATCTCTTTCCACTGCAGAAAGTAATATAACCTATACCATTGCGAAGAAATCTGTTTTTAACAGTTTTCGAATAATCTGCCTTGATAGCCTACTCCAACACTTAACTAGCCTTTTAAATAGAAGGCCTTTATCTCAGACACAACTCTCTCACTCAGAACTTTATGTTCTCCTTCTCTGTGGCACCCACTAAAACCTGATTTTTTCATTCCATTGAAGTTGGAACTAATGTGCTTTCTATTCTCTTTATAATTTCCATCTTTTTCTCCCTCTTGACAAAAATACTGGTATCTTCAAAGAAAATATAGAAGATGAGACAAAATCCATCTCCTTTCTGCCCTCTAAATATCAGTAATGTGTCCATCACGTGGAGCCTGTAAAGACTGTCTGTTCTTTCTTTATTTTCATGGAAACTGAGAAGATTTTCATGAAAGTAAGAACTTTCAGTTTCATCCCTCTTGCTTATCTCCTGGATGTCAGTTCTCCTTGAATACTGATTTAAATTTTCCTCCGCTCCCAGCCTAAACTAGTTACTCCTTCACCTTCAAGTACAAGTGTCTCCAGTTCTTCACTCTTTATAGCTTCCATTCTAGTGCTTTCCAAATAATAACATGTATGAGGCAAAAAATGTCATATGAACCTACAGAAGGGGAAAAACAGAAGATGCAGGCATAACAAGAAAGCTACAGTTGAGGGAGGGGAGTAGGTGTAGGAATGCGAGACACATTCCTGGTATTTTCCTGATAGAAAAAGATAACCTTCACTAACTTCTAGAGAACAGCTGTAAACCCAGTTTAATTGGCCATTATGTCATGGCTGCCTGTGTTACTCCTAGAGTACCATAAAGCGCTATATGTCTGTAATGATGCATTTGGCCATAAAACATGATATTTTTTTCCCCTTGAACAAGTACACTGCTAGATTTAATCTAATTGGAGATCAAAACACTTTAATAATTATATATATTAAAAACTAACTACATGGCTTTGTCTGAAATTATGATGGGGAAGAGAAAGACTATCAGGATGCTGCAGTAATGTTTTTTGAATCTCTGTATGTCTGGACTGCTAATGTCCTCCTTACATGCTACAGATACTGGATATTCACAGCTGAATTTGGGATAACTGCAACATTTCTACATAATATCCTAGCTTCTACTGCTGTTAGGAATACTTACACGTTAGTTCTGTATTTTTAGCTGGGAACAGATGTAAGCTGCACGGAACCACAGAAATATACACATATATATTTTGAAAAGTATTTGTCAGTTTTATCTTTTTAAATTAAAACCAGCAACCTCTTAAGAACAACATGTTTTTAAATGAATCCCACTCCACCCACCAGTACTGGAGGAGGACAGGTAGACAGAGAAAATACTACAAAATGAGATGGTGGAGCTTATTCTCCCTGAAAGAGGGACAGTCAAGTACAGAAAGGGCCAGTCACTTCAAAATTACTATTCCAGTCAGTGGGAAATGACTTCCTGTTCCTTTATGTTTTGGAATGTCTGGGATAAGTATTGTAGGAAGCAAAAGAGGGGTCCGGACTATATCAGGACGAACCAGCCAAAGCTACAGACATTTCTAGGACAACAGAGACAGACTGAGTTGGGGCAGGCATTAATAACAGCTGACAGCTCAGAAGAACCATCTATTCATGGAGAAGCAGTAAGAGAGCTAATGAAAATCTCTTGCACCAAAATTCTAAGCAGACTGAGGCTCAGGGAGGAAAAGTATCAACAGATCTCAGGGACTCCAAGAAAAAACATATGCAGACACAAGACTAAGAACTGCTCTTTTTCATTCCCTCCCACCCCTCTTCTGAGCTTCCAGTTGCTTAGTGATCAGATATGGTGGGAAAGATTGACAGCATGGTTAGCTTCCCCAGCACCAATGCTTAACTCTCCTCAAGCATGACGACGTTGGAGAAATCCCTTCCTCGGAGTAATTCCATCAAGTAGCCACCCTGTAAACAAACAATACTTCATCCAAGGCAAATTTTATTTTTCCTCCCAGAAGAGTAATTAGAATGATACAATGTCTCAGAACAAGCAAGTAGGTATGGTCAACGTCAGAAAGAAAAAAATGAAAGATTTTGTGAAAACAGCTCTACAGTTTCTCTTGATGTTTCTTCCCAGTTTGCATCTTCGGCCCTCACAGACTGCCTGCTGGGATAGTGCTTTCCAACGAAGCAACAAGGATGGTATTTCTGGCTATTTCAGTGATACTTGTGCACGAAGGACAAAGCTTAAAACCAGAGACGCTTTTCTGCAAATTACAGCTGGACAGAGAACTTGAAGTTGCCTCTGCCTGACTTCTCACAGGAGTGTGAAAAAGAAGGAGTAATGCAAAAGAAGTCAAGAATTAGAAGAAAAAAATTCTTCTATAGACCTAACTTTGCTGGAACAAAGTTGCTGCATCCTTACAGACAATGCACCCCAGTGGTAGTCCAGCACTGAACAAAATCTCCAACTCAAGAGAATGGACATGAACATACACACAGGAGGAACACACATATAAGCAATTGCTTGAAGAAGAAAATGATCCAATTGAAGAGCAGCTAAGGCCTTCGCGCATTTAATTATTAATTCCATTCACAGATTTGTGAAGACATACAACAGATATTCTATTGATCTTATGAAAAGTTTTAATAGCATCAAGTCATGATGCAATTCCAAGGCTCTTGTAAGTATTTACAAAACGCCTGAATGTTTCAGACAAACTTGAAAAGAACTGTCTGTCCTTACTTACACTTGATCTCTTCTTGCAGACTAAAAATTACCTCCTTTTTCGCAGACCTCATCTGAAGCAAATAAAGGCAAGATGAAGCATTCTCTGAGACCTTCCTTGTAATTCAATGAATCAAGGAATCTATGGCAATGATGTAATCTGACTTTTACAGCTTCCTTCAGACATATTTTTTGTAGTTCCAGACTCAAGTTCTAAAATTCAAACATACGAAAGTACTGGCCTGAATTAATTTTTTGCCTATTTTTTAAAGAAGTACTTAGGCACCTCTCACTTACATGTTTTTTGAGGGAAAGGAGGAGGTTAGAATGATTACAAAAAAACACACAGAAATCTGGCTCTGGATTTACATTATCAGGAAGAAAATTGTTAGCTAATTATATTTTTTCGTTTTATACCTCTCTGACAAAACTTCCTCATGACAAATTACAGAATTAAGCAGAAATGCCATGTATTATTCTTTCATCTTAAGGATACCAAAACATTTCTTTAGTCAGTGTAGGCTGCTGCACTGCCACCAAAATCCAAGGGATTATACTCCTAAGGGATTTTACAGCTTGCCTCATAGCTGTTTATTAAAAAAAAACAGTGCCTTGAAACACAGAAGTACATTTATGTGTATTTCCTGCATTACATTCAACAGGTTTGGCAACAAATCATACTATTACCTCCAAAAACAGTAGTCCCTTTTGCAGTCTCTAATGATGGAACATTCTGTAGCCCACATTTTAACAGAAAAATCTATTAAAATTCCAGATAATAAATATAAATCAGTCATGGTAAATTTGTTTAAGCTGTCCCTTCCATGGCCATTTCCATATGTATAAATTACCATATGTCCTTATATAAGAACATGGATGAGAGCAAAACCAGAGGGATAATGCCTCTTATTTATAATCCAGGACAGCAAATCCTCTTTGATCCAGTACCTGGGATTTTTTTCTTAACATTGCAGTGTACAAACAAGAATAATTTTCATGGTGACATTCAAACACACAAACAAGAGACCATCTGCCATGAGATGTCTCTCTTGTAACACTAGATTACCTGTTTTATTACGAACACACAGTTAGCATACTTTTCAATTAAAGTGACAAAACCAAAATCGAGCAACAGTCAGTCTATTTATACTTACATACATGAGAAAACACATATTTAAATGCATATTTATTTATATTGTGATAAAACAACTGAAAGTCCTGAATATTAAGATGAACTTACCTTTGTATCTTTATTTCTTACCACAGTAAAGGATTAAGTGACAGAATGTGCAAGCCTTTTATTAGGTCTTTAGAGATCTTTAATAGCTTTGAAAAAAAATGCTCATTGTGCCTATGAAAACACTAAGACTTACATTGTTACCACTTACAATTAAGACAAAAGCAAATTTCACAGTTGACGTGGACCCCTCCTAGCTCCCTCTTTCATTGAGAAAATGGTATCTACTTTTATTTCATACTTTTGGAAAGAAGATCAAATTGAGTTTCCCTAGGCAAGGTAGAACATACATACAGAGGAGTTGAGAAAAGACTACTTACACTGGGAGTTGTTGTGTTGTAATTCCAAATCTTGATCTTGGATATACCAAAGTCATGTGACCGGGTGGGATTGCGGATAACAAAGTAAAGTTGGACGGGTGGATGGAAAGGGCACATCCAAAGGAAGCTTTCCTTCGTGATCTAAAAACATGCACAAGTAGACGTCACTAATACCCTTTCTCCTAAAGCAGGATATTTTAACTAACTCACCACCCCACAGAAAAATATAGATCGATTAGAAAAGTAATAATTTAATAAAATCTACTACATTAAGAGCAAACCCATAACCTCATTTCCAAACAGTAAATCCGACTCTCCTGCCCGTAAGACAGCTCACAACAACCCGACAATTAGATAAAGGTCAGCTGCTTGCTGTCCCAGTAAGACATCTGCGTGCTCACAAATGACAGGCAGTCTGCCATGCTTTGTAACTGCGGGGTCAGAGCAAGCCCAGTTTATTTTAATCAAATTAATCAGCTTTGCAGGCACTAGAGGGGATCACTGAGCACAATGGACACTGTATAATCATTTTAAGATTTCTTAAAGTGCTTACACTTCTGTTTTGCCCTCTGAACAGAGGAATCTTACGGAATTTTACTTCACTGCCTCTATTTTAATCAGGCTTTGCAGACAACTAATTTCACTTACAGATCTATTCCTTAAAGCAATATATAAGACCTTACACTTGAAATTTTCTAAGATGTCACAGAAACTCTCAACATGAATTTTACAGACAACTTACAAGACATTTTGAAGTACCAACTAATTCTGGACATTGTTCAGGACTACGTGTTCAGAAATGGAGAAAAAGGATGTGTGGCAGCTCAGAAAGAAACAAGGAATAAAGAGTTTCAGAATCAAAACGTTGAATATTAATATACTTGATGTCCAATGTTACCCCAAAACAGAGATGAACGAAAGCACAAAGTAAATATACATGCAGACAACATTTCACTGATCTGAGATGCACAGTACAGATAGTCACACAGCAGGTACATGAAGTCAGTATTTTTCCATGTCCTTTCACTTTGAAGTGAGTCTTTCAGTTTTTTCCTGAAGGCAGTAACTACAAAACTTTCCTATTGAGTACTTCAGATGTGTGCCTAATGATGGTAAGGACAGAGCTCTGCCAGTCTGTTCAAAGATATCACGAATAGATCCACTTCTCAGAGTGGTCATCTTCTTATTCCAAGCTCTGATGGTTCACGACGTCTCTGTCCCAGAGGCCTCTCAAAAAGCTTTGGGAGACTGTTGTTCTGTCAATTTGGGGCATAAACAGCCCTAAGAGTGGCAGACAGGTTTAATCCTTTCCATATAAAAACAGAAAGAAGCCTCTTAACATCAAAGAAATGAAGGACAGCCCTCAAACCAGTGTGAACCCAATTCCAGGATTAACTTCAAAGCCAGATCATGTTACTGAAGTCATACTATGAACAAGAATGATTAAAAAAATAATTTCCCAACAGCAGACAACTTCTGATGAGTGATCCATCTCCAGATCTCTCAAGTCAGGACCTGATGCCCTAGAAATCAATAGGTTCTGCTGTGTACTGAGATAGTGCCAGAGGTGTCTTCACAGGAGGGCACCAGATTCAGCACCAAAATGGGCTCTGGAGAGACCTGTTCATGCTTCTCACTTGTTTCTCTGTAGAGTTGCACATGATCTTCCAAACAATAAAAGGTATATCAGAGCCAGGCTGAGCATTGTGTCTTGAGTGAGAGGCAGCTGTAGAGATCCCTTTGTTTATGAGTGGAAGTAACTGCTCAGGACAGAGGATACACAAACTCACAGGTATTACAGCCTCTGTCAGCATGTCAAAGATCTGGTGCCAAAAACTGAAGGCACTTTGATGAATCCAGCCCAAAACTCACAAGACTGTGGAGGACTCTCATGTTTTACCACTAAGAGTGATGATGATGTCTTTGCCTTCACATGATATACTTCAGTCTGGAGTTACTGTCTTTGCAACTAGCAGTGAAAAACTTAGCCCAAAAGTTCTTTGAACCATCAGGGTGAACCTGATATGTCAGGCATAATTTGAACTGGATCAAGAAAAAAAGTGAGGGTGGGAACCTTTGGTCTTAGATTTTGTGTGGGCACTGGAGGTATACCTGCTGGAGAGTAAAGGAAGGCTCAGGCACTGTGTAGAGGAACAACATGGGTCTGAGGGTTCACCATTGTGAAGAAATACCTTTGTTAGATATTTCTGGAATTACAGTTACCTGTCCTTGATATTCTGAGGTTTAAAAGACCTATATATGCCTATAAGAATCAAAAAGGTTTACAGAAAACAATTTCAATGAAATGTCTAACTTATGTCTTATTAAGCATTACATCCCATCAGGCACTATTTTCTTAGTTGAGAGCACCTGATGTTCTGCCAGGCATTTTTTTCTTTTATAGCATATCACGAAGTACAAGGGAGGAGGCAGTTTAAGTGTTCTTCTTAAAAGTCTGCAAGGTTAATAAATAAACTAATAAATAAAATCCTTGATCTTCAATAAGAGTATGTCTATTCTCAAAGACAAATGTACACCTAAATGATCAGACAGATGTGTTTTAACTGTGGTAAAACGAGTTTTCCACAAAGTAAGTTTTTTTGTTAAGTTTACATTCTGTTGAAAATACTAGTTGCTTGGAGATTCATTAATTCATTGGGTTTTTTTAATGCACCCAAAAGCTTTCCTGTATGGTCCGAAATGTACACAAACTGGAAATGCTGCTTTGACTTCTGAAGTTATCACATATCCACATTCTAAGACCATATTCCCTGTCCAGATTGCACCTTCTCTGATGCAATACCTTTCCAGCTTCAAGAGAGAGAAGATGACAGTGTCACAAATCAAAGGAACATATTAATCAATTAAATATAAAACTTCATTACTTAAGAATAATAGGATACATAAATATATGAGAAATCCTGAGAATAACAGGTTTATAATGGCTTGATGAATATATTACTACACAATTTACAATTATTTAGAAAGTCTGAGAGTCACTACTGCTACTACTAAGTGTCACCTGCCAGAGAGCACGGCCTATAAAGGAGAATGGGTATTCACTGCACCCAAACCACAATTTTCAGGAGACAGTAAGAAAGATGTTTCAAGTAAAAATATTCATCTGGAAATAATACTCCATATTGAGTTTCAACTAAAATTCAAAATGCTGCGTATTTGCTCCTTTTCTATTCTCTTTCATCCTGCAAGCAGAAAAGTATCACTAACATGAAATGAGTTAGAATTTATATTTTTTAATAGACTAAGTCATTTAGTATCCTCATCCACTAAAATCATACTATTTTTTACTAGAATCCTAGCTCTGAAGGCCCATGGAGACAAAGGACACACAGTGAATGTGCAGCACAAATGAAATTATGACTGTATGAAGGGCTATGGACATTCGCTAATCTCTTCAGTAGCATCAGAATTTCACACCAGTTATTGTCTTTCGTCCATTGTCTTTAGTATGTCAGGACCTCACGTTTCCTCATCTTACTATCTCACAGAAGAGCCATGAAATACTTTTACCATGCCACACATTTTTCTTAATCTCTTGTTCAAAACTACCTACCTACACATTCTTATTCTTCCATGATTCTTCCCTAGGTAAAAGGACAACAAGGGGACAGGAGAAAATAAGCATGTTTCCTCTTAAGTTTACTTAAATCCATATTAAACATTCGGAAGAAATTAGCAGTGAAGCTCCTATACCTCCAGATCACAAGTATTACTTAAGTTTATCAGCACACACACTGTAAAAATGTGAAATTTCCTGTCCTTAAACTTTTGTGATCTCATTCTACAGATACTACGATTACATTACTATACTTTAAAAACTGAATGTGTTCTTTCATCCAAGACAATACCACAGAGTTAATATATAAGGAGGCAGAGTTAAAGCTGCCTCTTTTCAGTTGCTCAGTTAAGTAAGTCAGGCAAATAAATAAAATTCTGTTCTAAAAAAAAATTACAACTGAATACCAACATCTTGGACAGGAAAGCTGGATTTGTTAATAATAAGCAGTATTTTTTAAAAATATCAGATAGTTCTTATGCAAGTCAGGTTCAAAACGCAATCATGTTTCTAAACAAAAAACCTAGTGACAAAATATTAAAGAAATATTATAATGAGAAATTTTAATATCCAGGACTGAGCTGTCTTACATTCAAGTTCTTATTGACCAAGCAGCACAAATCCCCTGGGTTGTCAGCATTTCGAATATCCACATCATGAGGAGACACAAATATCTTTTCGTCGTACAAATCAAAGAATTCCACTTTGCTCAGGCCCACGTTTACTGGATTTCCCCAGTTAGAAAGAAGTTCCATAGTCACATAAATGGCATCGCGTACTTCCATATTGGTTGTCATCTGGACCAAAATGAAATATGGTATAAACGTGAGTGCAAAACAATAAAATGTGGAACAAAATAAAGATTGTTAAGACTACAATACTGACAAGTCAGAAGCAAAAACCTTGCAAAGTCAAGGCTATCTGGATGACATTCAGTCATTCTGGGTTCCACCAATTCTGCCCCACAGCAACTAATAAATCTATGGCAAGGTAAAAGAAGAGAACTTATCACCCTTTTACAAAACCTATGGAGAAAACAGCTCTCTGTTCTTTGTCCGATTCCTTTGTCATTCTGATGACCAAAGGAACAGTGATAAATTCTCTTCTCTTACAGTGCCCTAGGTTTATTAGTTGACCTGGGGCACAATCGGTGGAATACAGATCATTTAAAGTACTTTTATTTCAGTAATACTGGAAAGCATGACTTATGGTGCATATATACACAAACCTTCTCTCTCAACATGGAATCTACTTCGGAGTTGTCATCAGACAGGAATATGTCATTATCACAGGCAGAATGGCTCTCAGGCTCCGGAAGGACCTTCAGAAGTTTCTTCTGTTGTCTGAAACATACATATTCTTTTATGTGTTACTTCCTCATAATTCCTGTATTTTTAAGAAATAGTTTAGTTGGTGCAAAGGTGAAGAAACGATAGGATGAACCCACACACCCCACAAAAGAATCCCACGTAGCCCCATGCTGAATGACAACTGTTGCAGCATTCCACCTTAGATACAGAGAGTTTGGTTAAAAGACTGGGCTCCAGCTCTCAGCTGGTTCTGAAGCAGTCTGAGACAGTAATACATATGTAACATAAAGACAAACAGAGGGAGATGTTGGCAGTTCCCTGATCCACAGAGACTGACCCAAGGCTGGAACCTTCTCCCTAATTTGCTACTACTTGCATGATGTCTCAGGTACCTAAAGATTATGAGGTGTAGTGGTACTACACTACACCTGGTGGTATACTGAAAAATATCTCTTCAAAAAAGGAAGTTAGCCTTAAAGGAAATATATATACCTGTTTCCAAAAGGACAAACTCTCCCAACAGCTTTTGTGACTGCAGACCTTGCCTGGCTTTTTTCTGGAGGTTCAGCCATTGCAGAAATGGCAGATGAAACAGAAAATTTCTTCTAAGTAAGAAAAAGATGAACAAGTTTCACTCATATTGTTCTCCACATACCAATGAGTATCAATCTGCATCTCTGGAATAAGGAGTTTGGGCCCAGCTCTGGTCCTAGCTAACCTCAGCTAATCCTTAACTCTGTACTGAGTTAAAGCACATTTAACAGAATTGGTCTTGATTTGCAATGAAAAAGCTGAGCTTGGAGCTTCATCTTCTATGTGGGAGGAAAGTAACGTAAAAGCATTCTCTGACAACTATTAAAATATATATATACACACATATGTCTGAAATCTCATTGTGTACATTTGGACTCAGTGTTGGCCAAAGCTTTGGCACAGGTCTGCCTAGACTTTCTCCTTCTCCAAAAAAGGATAATAAAGACTTTTAAACCCCCCCAAAAGCTCAATTTTATTAGAATAAAATCTTTATTTATATTTTTAAATATAGAACTATCAGTAGTGACTATCTAAGAGAAAACAGAGGAAAAGTTCGGCAGTTCTTACAAAGCTATGGGCTTGTTCTCTGCCTGTACCCCACTTTGTAAGTATACCCTGCTCCCTTTGTTATTTTTCCTAAAAATTTGTTGGTAGCTTCTGTCAGAAACAGAATACTCAGCACAGTGAACAACTAGTCACATGAGGAATGGCAGTTCTTCTGTTCTTAGGTCACTTCCATTATTATAATTTTTGAAGAGTAAGAGAACTTTAAAATGCTTAGAAGTTAATTACTTTTTTAGCACTAAAAATTCTGCATTGTTCTACATTTAAATATCAAAGGCCAAGTTCCACAATTCCTTAATTGTGTAAGCAAAATTAAATTACTTCTGGAAGATCATTTAGGTCAGCTTTAAGACTGAGAACTCACAGTGGGTTTCTGAAACTCCATCTCAAGCGTCAGGGTAAAATTACGTCTATTTTAACTATTATTTCATTATTTTTCATTTAAGCACAACTATTAAAATTAGTCCTAATGTTAGCAGGAAAATACATTATGTGACAATATTCAATAGAATTTGTTCTCTCAATCACAAAGCTATAAATATCTCAAAAACAAGAGGAATGAGATTGAAAAGTTGACCTACATGATGAAATCATATGTAAAGTAGTTACCTATAGTAAAAGAACATTTTCACCTTTGCTTTTAACCAAAACTCCTCAGAGACCTAATGTTGGCTCAGCGATGACAGCGGATACATATTCATCATAGCACCAACTCACACCTTCAGGGAGCATCAGCTCAGGTTAAAGTAGTCAGCTGTCTTGGAAACTCTCAGAATTCAAATGAGTAACGCCAAGAATGTCTAGGCATATCTCTTTTCCTTCCTATAAAAATGAGTCTCCTAAACACCAAACTGGAAGCGGGCTGAATCCACGAACACTGTCCGTAACAGATAGTTTTGCAAATTTCAGTTTATGCTCACATTTTTTTATGTACTTTCTTTCTCTTCAGGAGAACTGAATTATTGGTTATGCTCCAAGTTTAGCTAGGATTGTCAAGACAAACCTCCTTACTCTTTAACTTAATGAGGAATAATGGTCTGACCTGAATCAAAAGGGAATGGAATTTTTGTTGATTTCCTTGTTTAGAAGATGAGTTTTTAAATTGTTTTTAAACATGGTTGTTGGAGGTAAGAGATGTACACGCATTGGTGCAGAAAACCCATACTAGTTCCTCCTCACTAAGAGCTAGCAGTGTACATGACAGCTCTGCTCCAAAAGCAGAACTTGTATTAACAGGGAACAGTGCCCATATTAATGAGTCCAGTAGGAAAGTAGGATTTATTGGTATGGAAATCACACATTATCTTGTTTAAGAAGCTTCCAGAATGACAATGGCTCAACTAGGCCTGCAGCTGTGCATTTGACTGTATAGACGTATCATGTGACTGGTCTATCAGTTGCTCAGTGATCCCTGAAATCAAAAGAGCTGTGGGATGCTATCCTGAGGAAGCAGATTAAAGAAAACCACCCTATGGAAGAATAATACAAATTCAATTACACCTAAGAGGCATCACCATTCATTCATACACAATCTTAATGTATAAGAGATTGTAATTCATGAGGGTTTTACTACTTGATCAAAACAGCCCTCTTCTGTATTGTGTCATACCTCTTGAGGGCTTGTGGAAACTGTCTGCCTTTGCACATCTCTCTGCAACACTTCATTTTCAATTTGCATTGCTTTAAGCACAGCTGAAACTGAGAGATCAGGATCCTTCTCACACACATTCTTTCGAGTTGCTGAAAGTGGTCTTTCTGGTCGACTTAATGGTCCTGCCACCAAGAGGGAAGGAATATTCATTTATCTGGCCATAATAGTATGGAACATCACAACAGCATACTTTTGAAACATCTGATTCAGTTACTGACACAGGGGTTTTTGCTAGCAGTCTGTAGCTATCCCAAGTGAGGCTGAATTGCTCCAATTTGTTTTTCTATTAATTTTCCAGGTCACATCTACTCTAGACAAAAGCTGAAACGGTATCATAAGAGGAGGAAAACTGACAAATGAGAAATATAGTTTTTAAGCTTTAAGATTTTTTGTACTTGCTTTGTTCCGATATTTAATGGAAATGCTTTGTAACAGTTCATTGAAAAAGAAGTATATATAATTTCAGCACAACCAGAATTTTTCAGTGTAACTGGGCTGTTCAGGTATTTTGGAGGAATCTTCTAGCAAAACAAAGGGAGTCAGGAGTTGCTACTTGCAAGGCAAAATAAATGACCTTATCACTTAAGCAGTCACCAAAATTCCCATACGCATCCCAATCTTCCCAAACATCATGGAGACACAGAAACGTCACAGCCTATAAACAGGTTTAAAAGAAAGGAAATAAAATTTAACAACTGAGGATCTGAGATTGGACTAAAAGAGAAGCACAATGGTTATATTCAAAAGAGAAGCACAGCGGTTATATTCAAGGACTTCAAAAGTCAAGGGAAGAAAAGAGACCGAAGTTGTACAGACATTTAGATCAAGTGAAAATATTCAAGAACAGGCTGATATGCAAGCAGGTTCATAATGCTGCAGGGAGGTTTACTAAACAGGAGAGTAAAATAGCAGTGGATGCTAGTAACACGAAGTCTACCTTGAAAAGACAGAAAGTTAAAATTGAAGTGAGATTTGCAGGCATTCACACTCTTTAAGCCCTATGCCATCTACACTCATAAAAACTTTCAACAAGCATTAGTCATCTCTGCAAATACAGTGAAACTTTCAACAAGCATTAGTCATCTCTGCAAATACAGGGACAGAATAAAGTCCTTTTTATTTTTCTGTACTATACCATCCCCCTGAAATGAAATTAATTGAAGGATTTAAAGTGATAGTTGGACAGAAACAGTTCTAACAAGCACTATTATAACCTGAGAAAATGCTACACACATCTTTGGAAAGCGGTCAAAGCAAGCATCTGCTCAGACAGATGGTGGGTGAGGGTCTCAGAAGCTACAAAGAGGATTTATTCTGAAGCCAAAAAGAATTAGCTTATTTTCCTCAATTTGGTTTTCTGCCAACTAAGAAACTAATATTTTAACTTTTCAAAACCATTAGCGTTATTGCTTCCTTGGGACACATCTGCATTTTGCTTTTTTCAAGAGTGTATCTTACCCACAGAGCGTGGTAAGTCTGAAAACTTTATCTCAGACCTTTCAAAACTCAAGTTCATCAGACTTGTTCAGTTAAGGACTGTGCTGAAACAACAACTGCAGCCATGATTTCAGCCCCGAGAGTTGGCGTTTGTTTGGGGGGGTTTTTAGCCCAGGTAAAGATCATACCTTAGCAGCAGATTTCTAGAATAAGCACCAGTGCCTTCAAAATGGTGTTCTCCAGTCAAGGAAAAACATTTTCCAGTAGGGGACTATATACTGGCATACACATCCAGCACTGGAGACTGATCTGTAGTGTTCAAGGTGTAATTCAAGTACAGTCCCAAGCAGCAACAGAGCGAGTTTTGCTGTGCGGTGGAAAACTATGCCTTTAGTAATATAAATGCATTGTGTTAAAATCTTCCACCGAAGTGCCAATTGCTGATTTTGAGAAGACACACTTCTGTTAATACCACAGCGAACAGATCTCCATGAGGAAAGTGGGAAACACAGAACAAGCACAAGGACTGAAAGGGAGAGGAAAAAGTCTTATGCTATTGAAGTAAAAAGAGAAGTTAGGTAGTAAAGATGTAGCAGAAGATTAAAGTATACCAGCTCTGGACTTTCTCACACTTTTACTTAAGTAAAAACACTCAAGGTGGTAAAAACAACAACAAACCCCACCAAAAAGGAAAAAAAAAAAGAAAAAAAGAAGACAACAGCTAAGAAAAATCACATAATGACAGATATGTGCTGAAACTACATCTGAGTCAGAGGGGAAAAAAAGCATGAAAATGGTCCTTATTGACATTACATATTCTTATTTCTTACTAGAGCAAATTCTTTCATGTCTTTCCTGGTGCAAGAACTCAGCAGAGAGTGGCCGAGTGATTTTACTTTTTACCATGACTGGTCTGACAGGAATGTACGTTTCAGCATTATCTTTTCTTTTTGCTGAGAGAACTCGTAGTGGCTTCACTTCTGCAAGATAATAAGGGAACAGAAATAATCAACCTCAGAGATATTTAAGAGCAGCCAGCCAGGGTAAACTTATTGGATCTTAACTGCTAAAATTTTGCCACTTTAATTATGTTGGCATAGTTAAAGTAATAACCTCCATCCTCTCTCCCTCTCATTTATAGTGTGCTATTGCTGTAGAAGTACATATGCATGGCTTGCAATGGCTTAGTGAAACAAAATAAAATATATCATTATAAAGTAACAACATATGTCATCTGTACCAGATATTTACCTGCATTACATCAAGAAAAGCAAAAATAAAAGTCCTGAGTCACTTACTAACATGTTTATACCAAAATAAATCTTAAAATACAGACTAAAATGTTGTCTTATTTAGAAGTTTCAAAGAGGCAGAGAGTTGCCTAGTGTAGTTGATAAGAGTACTTCTTCACTTTCTTATTTGAGTATTACTAATGCCTCCATTGTTTGCATCAGAGCTTTGAACCTTCACTCTGGAAAAAAAAAATCATCTACTCTTCCCAAAGATCTTGTTCTCACCGCTGCTCCGTCCCTTGTTCCTATCTCTTCTTCTGCCACCTCGCCCCATTCACACTCCACTCACCTCTATGATAATGAGAGGAACACTCCTTTACTCAATTTGTTCAAAGATTGTTCCTCTTAAGTTAAGCAATTAACCATGGATAAGGAAAAGAGAAAAGAAAAAAGAAAAGAAAAAGAAAAAGAAAAAGAAAAAGAAAAAGAAAAAGAAAAAGAAAAAGAAAAAGAAAAAGAAAAAGAAAAAGAAAAAGAAAAAGAAAAAGAAAAAGAAAAAGAAAAAGAAAAAGAAAAAAAAAGAAAAAGAAAAAGAAAAAGAAAAAGAAAAAGAAAAAGAAAAAGAAAAAGAAAAAGAAAAAAAAAGAAAAAGAAAAAGAAAAAGAAAAAGAAAAAGAAAAAGAAAAAGAAAAAGAAAAGAAAAAGAAAAGAAAAGAAAAGAAAAGAAAAAGAAAAGAAAAGAAAAGAAAAACCCAAAACCAATGAATGTACTTGAAATGATTAGGGAGGGAATTTTGAGAAATACTGAACGTAGGTCAAGGTCTCGTTTCTGCCTGAACTCTCTACCTTTAACAAGCTAAACATCTTTGAGAATTACTGACTGGTTTTGGGTTTGGACATTGAGGTCTCCAAAGGAGAATACCTGACAAAAATAAGTGGCTCATAGCCAGACAGATTTGCATTCTCAAATTAATACATCCTTCATCAGGGATGAATAGCACATGCTATGACAACAAGTGTCTAGCACCCAGGATGTGAAATGGAGGAAGTTGAGACTGGGAAGATTTGGCTGCCTGGACTACTGCAAAAACAGTTCAAAAATACATTAAAAAAATAATAATCTCTTGAGAAATCTCACAGACAGTCTGAGACAATCTTAGTTCACGTGTCTAGGCCTGGTGATGTAAGTGCGTTAACCAGGGCTATATCTTTGTCTTTGCAAAAAACTTTCTTAATGTAGTAGGAAGAGGATGCAAGTCTCCCAAATCAGGAGATTAAAACAACAGGTTTGCTGAAGAGCATGAAAACTCATGGGAGTATGGAGTAAACATTAATGATTAACCAGCAGCAATTCCCTTAGAAGTAATGCTCTCAAAGAATTATTATTATTATTATTATTATTATAATAGTACTGTAGCAGTGTATAATACACAGAGACTTACTACTTTGATCCTGGTTGAATTCCAACACAGTAAGGGCACCAGAATCAAGGCCAGAGCACCTCCCAGCATCCTGATGTTCAGAAGCCTCTTTCTGCAGTGAGCTACTGCTATGCAACTGAAGGCCTCCAAAGCTTCTAATTGTTTCCTCAGTGGGAGACGGTTCTGAAATCACATCCTCTTCAACAGAGTCATAATCATCACTAACAGAGTCTTCTTCCATCCTTTTCTCTTCTATACCGAGTTGCAAGCTTCTTCTCAATTGCTGGTACAATTCAAACAGATTTGTCAGAAAAGCTCAAATGTTTATTTTAAAATAAACCAATGTAGCTGTCTCTTCCTCCCTGAGGAGAAGGAAAATCTTTTCATGAACTCAGAGCCATGATGCAGCTAAAAATATTCACATTCCTATGTTAAGTCTTCACTCCTCTGATGAGGACTTGTAAAGAAAAATCATTCTACAACTCCTTTGTTCCTTCTCATCAGAATCCTTGCAGGAAAATACTGTAGGCCACGGAATTTTTATATGCAAACCCCATTTTTAGGAATAAGATACAAACAGGAGGTAAGCAATGGAGAGGGCAAGGGCATATATTTTTCCAGTCTCACACAGTTAGATTACCGTATCTTTTGGCTTGCTATTTGAAGACTAGCTGCAATCCAGATTTTCCAAATGCCTTCACAAGACTGGAAAGCTAATGTTATAGCAACTTCTTTATCAGTTATTGGACAGATGATAATAGTCCTGTCTTGTACCCATCTGTATTTCAAAAAACAGTAGAAAAGAGTTGTAGTCTAATGGACTAAGCTTCCAGTTTGCACAGATTTTTTCAAGTGGACACACTGCAACAGGATTTTTATGCAAAAATTAACCTATTTTGAAATTTACTGGGGAAAAAACTGCCCTGCCTCTCTCAGCATATGCCACAAACAGCACAGATGATGCTGGAGAGACTTGTGTTTTTATGAATGCAAAAGGAAAAGACCTTGCATATCTTAAATGCTTTTTTCCTCTCTTTGTTTGTATTAGAGTTTTGAGATAAGTATAGATAAGGAAACTGTATGAGTAAAATGAAAACCTGAAGCTATCTTAGGTACAACTGAACTGTGACTGTGTATGTTCAGTTTGCAATGGAAGCTTCAAGCTGCTCTTCTGCTACACATTACACTTGTTAGGAAATCAATCTTGACAGAAACATATTACAAGCAAACTTAGGCTCAAAAGAGGGTCTATAAGCAACCTGAGGCTTGATATTAAGCATGTCTAATGACAGTCAAGACTAATATTTCCAGCTATTTGACAGGGAATTGTACAGGTTTTTTTTTGGTTTGAAACCTCATGACATCTGCATTGTAACAAGACATTCAAGAAAACACATTATAGCTTTAGGGAAATCAAAAGTATTTCCATCTGGGATACAAAGAAAAATGAGGGTTTGGTTTAAAATTATTAGCTTACTACCTACACATAAGTGATCATAAATATCCATCACTCTAAACAAGTTACTGGTTTGTAGAGCAAAAAAAAATCATAAACTCAAAAGGAATATAGGAAAGGTAGAAAGTTGCAAGCTAGGAAAATGCACTTGGGAAGTGTGTCTGATGTCAGTGGTAAGACAGTTTCATATACTATGATGCTACTTTCATATACTTTGTGCTACTAGTTTCATATACTTCAGATGCTACCCCACTACCCAGAAAAGCTTTATTGATGTCAGTAATTCATTAGGCAGAAAAACATCCATAAATTTTTGTTCATTTATTAATTTTTTTAAGGACAGGACATTTGTGAAGTGTGCTAGATCAAACTGCAATTAGTAACCAAATGGAAAGCAACTGTATTGATTAACTTTACTGAGACTTCTGTTAGGTAAAACAATGACATGCAACAATTTTGGTACAATTACTCAAAAACTAACCTAAACCCAGAAAAAGTTGTTGTTTAAGCTTTCTCTAACCTGACAGCCAAGAGTGACATTCATGTAGACAACCATTAAGTGAACTGAAAGAGTCTCCTTGCATGAAATACCTTAGTTCTATCCAAGAGAGACAACATTCTACTTCTTTAAGTTAGGACTTAACATGTTACAGTGTTGTTGGCTGAGATTAGATTTTCACAGTAGTTTTACTTTTTCATTTTTTCCTTCTTTATGTCACATCTCATCAATGTGAAATCATCTAGTGAAAGAAACACTGCATAGCATACTGGGTTTGCATGCTCTAATCAAGACTGATAACTGAGTCTGTTCACATTTCAGTTGACACTGCCATGAACAATACAAGGCAACTGCCAGTTGTACCTGGGAGTAACAAAGAGGATCATCACCATTTGTCTCCACGCTCAAGCTTTCATAAGGTTCAAAATCCTCCTGGTACTCAAGAGGAGGTTCAATGCAGAGTTTATCCCCCCTTTCTGTTTTAATCTCCACAGTTTTCTGTTAAAAGAAGCATTCGAAGAAATTAGACATGTTTTGTGCCATCAGCAGTACAAAAAGAATAATCATCACATTTTACATAACGATATTTAGATCAAGCAACGCTTTTCCCCTCTGTTCCACAGAAAGTTTCTGTTCTCCCTGAGCTCAACTTGGGCCCCTGCATTATGGTTTAACTGCCCTAGTCAGACTCCCCACCTGCTGCTGCTGTCGCCAGAGTGGGTCAGGCCCAGCATACATCATGCATTCAGCACCAAAGTGAGTGCCCGTTGGGGTTCACCCCCTCACCTCACCAGGTAAGTGAAAAAACAATAGGAGTAGGGACAGCAATCAACAAAATAGCTGAAATGCAATCACTTAAAGGCAGGTGAAACAACCTTACGGAGAAAGCTCTCAAGCCTCAACTGGGGAATTGCAATGCTTGGGTGCCTCTCTGAAATGCAGCTACACTAATGGAGAACAAACCCTTGGGGAACAAACAGGAGCAGTTCGAAGCTTGCATCCGGTTACAGGGCTCTGACCTCATTGGGATCACAGAGATATGGTGGGATAGCTCACAAGACTGGAGTGCTGTGACGGATGGATACAGGCTCTTTAAGAAAGACAGGCTGAGAAGGTGAGAAGGAATCGTCATCCTTTATGTGAGAGCAAGCTGGAACGTACGGAGCTCTGCAAGGAACAGGTCAGGAGCCAGTCAAGAGCTTCTGAGTCAAGACTAGCAGGCAGACCAGCATGGGTGCTGTTATAGTGGTATCTGCTATAGATCTCCTGATCAGGAAGAAGTAGATGAAGCCTTGCTCAAAAAAACAGAAGAATCTGCAAGTTCAAAGACCCTTGCCCTCACGGGGTACTTTAACAAACCTGTTATCTTTTGGAAAGACAACACAGCAATCTAGGAGATATCTAGAATGCACATGGGATTGAGAAGCCAACAAGTAAAGGTGCTCTAATGGAGATGCTGAGAGAGCTGGGACTCCAGCCTGGGGAAGAGAAGGCTCTGGGGGATCTCATCAATGTGTATAAATACCTGACAGGTGTCTGCTCATTGACAGGACAAGAGGCAATGAACACAAATAAAAAAATCATAAAATTCCACCTGAACAGAAGAAAAAAAATTACTGTGAGGGTGATCAAACACTGGAACAGGTTTCCTGGAGAGGTTGCGGAGTCTCCATCTGTAGAGTATTCAAAACTTGACTGGACATGGTCCTGGGCAACCTGCTGTAGCTGACCCTGCTTGAGCACAGGGATTAACTAGATGATCTCAAGAGTTCCCTTTCAATCACAATAATTTTGCGATTCTGTAATGTCTATGTATGAAAAAGACTACTTGAAGTAATTGCAATTTTTTAAAGATGTATTACCCTTGTGTATAATATAATAAGGGGGAAATGTTATGCCATAAGCATTCAAGCAGAAAGATTTCTTTGCCTTTGTAAATGTCAGACATGGCTGCCAATAGGTTCAAGTTAATTTGTTTTACTTCGTAATTAGGATGCAATCAACGTATGCACACTGTCAGTTACTCAAGCACGGCTAAAGAGGGGTAGAAGATTTGAGAAACTCATCTTTCCATACCACAGAATTTCAGTACTCCAAAAGATGACAAAAGAGAAAGTAGGAAGTGCATATACTGCTCTTAAGGAACAAAGTTATCTGCACGTAACTTTTTTTCCCCGCTTTTGAACTCTGGTGCAGACATATTCTATAGCGGGAAGTCTTATAAGTGAATGCTGGGAAGAGGACTGTTTCATTAAAGGCAACACATGATCCAGAAGTCTGTGCAATGATATTAAACTCCGTTATCTGGTGTTCATACACTCCTCTACCATTTTGTAAGTGCCAGGAGCAGAGATGTCCCAGAGGGAATATCCTAAGGCAACCTGGCTTATGAAAGAATGTGTTCTTTCAATAACTCTATCTTCCCGCCTCATAGCATACCTTAGCACAGCCCAAGTTTGAGAGTTTTGAACATAAATTGCTAGGTCCTCTAGATATCCAAAAAACCCACAGGGAAAATTACTGGGAAAATAAACTGCTGTCTAGCACAACCTGCGTCTTATTCAGTGGTTGCATATTTCCTTTGCTAAATAATTCCAGTTGTTCATTAAGATACTATAACTCTGCTATCCTCCCATCCAATTGGATAAAAGAGTTAAGGTATCATTCTAAGCTAGTCTCAGGTAGCAGCTAGTTTTTAGTATAGCTACCTATATTTGGCTAATTTTCCAATCCAGTCAGAGGAGATATCTCCTTCTTCATTTGGCTCTTGTGATTAGAATGATGTAGGTTATGACTAGCCACACATTTGGCAAATCTAGCAAACAAGTTCTGACAGGGCAGTATGTAAGCAGTGATCTATGCAGAGAAGTAGTAGCTGAGCAAATTAATTCAACTAAGCAGTAAAGGTGATAAATAAAGTAATGCAGCCTTAAAACTTGAATGTGCAATATTTGCTGAAAGAAAAGCAAACTTGCATGACATGAACATTTGATCCACAGTGACACAGACCCCTGATCCCCAGTCACTCAAGCACGGACTGGATATCCAGCCAGGGCAATTGCTAATCAAGTAGGGCAATTATTTGGATGACATGTCTTAGTTGTTCAGAATTCACATTTGTTCTGTTAATTAAGTCATACTCCTTGACAGGTTAAGTCAGATTCTTCTTTAGGCCAAAAGAAAAAAAGACCAATGAGGTTTCTCCAGTGAACCAACTATGTAGCTAAAGGCTCCAAATTTCTTAGGCAGGGTATTTTTATTATCTGTATGCATCTTCCTCTCTTCTGATCTACAAGAATGTGTCACAAACTACAACTCAAGCTATGCAAATTACAACTCTGTGTCCCTTAATACTATTGCACAGTGGAGAACAGCAGTGACAGACAGAGAAGTATCTCCAAAATGCGATTCTCCATCCTTTGCACTAGATAAGCTCTCTAGGCTTGCCATCAGAGATGTCAAGCAACAGCTATTCTGCTGGAGGACAGATTGAGCCAATCATGTCAGGCTACAAAAGTTTCTGTGACAGACGTCACTGAAACCAGACTCTTTCAATGAGATTTGCCTCTTTAGTGCTTCAAAGTAGACACAAGACTGGTCAGGGTATCATTTCATATTGTCACTCATTGACACACATTGTATCCAGATCAAAGCAAGACTCAGTTCTAGGAGATTTCCAACTGCCCGCTATCTACCTGTTGCAACCAATTTCCCCTAAAATTATTTATGATCTAAGAATTAGTTCAAAGATGCATTCTTTCAAACTGTTTCTCACCTGACACCAACCTCTGCGCTGTATTTTGCTTGGTGCAGTCTGTGTGCTGTGCTCTTGCAGCTCACTCTCTTTTAGCTGGGTTGCTTTTTCAGAACACAGAGACAAGAATTAGAAGACAGAAAATAGAATTATGGTATTTGACAATATACACCTTAGTTCGCATTCATTTTTTTTTTCCCTCGAGATGAGGACAGAAAAGTCTTTGACATCTGAATGGTATCAACAACTGAAAAGGCATTCCCTTTCAGATACTGATTAGTTGTGTGTTAGTAGCAGGAGTTTTGAACCTCTTTGGGGACAGTCATCATCATGTGTATTCAAGAGAACAAACTGTTTAAAGATACATTAGCTTAACAGCAAGCGAAGCCCACATTGATACGAAAGTACAGAAATACGTTCTAGAATAGGGGTGCACATCATTCTAACTCCCAGCTGGGTAGACAGTAAGCTGTCTTAGGAAGCCAACTGAGTCCAGAACCCGTACTACTGAAGGCAGACTCTGGTAGACAGGGTCCCAGCGAACAACAGGCAATATGCTGGGTTTACAAAGGCATTGTGTGTATTTACTCTCAAACTAAGGAAACATAAGATATTGGCAGATTAAACAGAATGTATCAGGTATTTAGCATACTGTGCAGAGAAGGAGTCTTCATGTACAAGTCATAAATGAGGGACAAACAATCATTTTCCTTCGTTTCTAAGGCAAGGAAGAGTTGGTTCCAGAGCTTCTGCAAAAATCCTGTGTATGGTCAAAGAGAACTAAGGGTTCCTGTGCTGGAAATGGTCCCAACTTACAGTGGAACAATGGATTTTTGAGGAGATGCTTTGATTGAGACAAAGAGACAAACATCTTGCAGGTCACATCAGCATCCTCAATGGAGCAAGGACATCACCAACACTCTCAATAGCATCCTAAATAAAGGCATCTCACCTCCTATGTGTCCAAGACAGATTTACAGCTTCCATTTCTTCTCAGTGGAGAAAAATAGCTGATGCAAAACCTTTTTTCTTTAAGTCATAATTTAATGGTCACCCTAAGCCAGCAGAAACTGGCACTACCAATAAAAGAAGCAGTCATCCTACAAAGGTCATAGAACCACAGAAAGATTTAGTTGGTCTCCAAGTCCACCTTTCCATTCAAAGCAGGGCTTACTTCAAAATTAGATCAGGTTGCTCATTACAATTCTCAATACCACATTTTCTTTTTTGGGTTGGACAACCCTATATGCACCTGTGCAGTGAACTGTTCAGAGAACTGATATGGGCAAGTTTTAACTGAGGAAAAACATAAAAGAAAGATTACTTTTAATTGCAGTTACTTGTACAATCTGGTTTACCATGAGATTGCACAAACGCTGGTACGAGCAGATAGGAGAGAACAGGCCCGGGAAGAGAGAGGAAGAGAACGGGAGAGAACGGATCATACAACCATTCTTGGGGGAACAGTGTATGCTTATGTCAATTTAGAGTGATCATAAAATTACACAGCGAGAAGAACAAGATGTTGTTCTACTGCTTCAGCACAAAGTATCTGTCTCTTAGGCCTGAAACAGGGCTAGGAACAGAGGGGAAAAGGAATGGACTGCTCCAAGGAAGAAAAACAGCCCTTCCAACCAGAACTCCTACTACTCCATTAGACTATTCCTAAGTGACTTCAGAAATAATTTGCAGTCATTAACATTGGTGGTGATTGTTACGGGAGCTCTTCTGTCACTGAGCGTGAACTGTCCTGAGATTACAATGCTAGAAGCGTGGTCTGAGTCGGTCACTGCTTTGGGACAGAACTGGAAGCATCTTTCACTTCCTAAGCAATCCATCTTCTCTAAGCAACTGCCAAGGCCACTCATGTATGCTACAAATGTAAGTAGGAGAAGGGCACAGGGTAGGACTCATGCTACCACTGCTGAGTATTTGATTCTCAGAATTGTTTGAGTATTGTGTGACAGGCTGATGTGACCAGGTCTCTCTCAACCAGAAAAAACAGTAGTTCAAATCCCAGGCAGAAGTTGATGCAGCTGAGCTAGTCATCTGTGCTACAAACAATACTTTAGAATAAAAACATCCTTCTCACGGGATGGATGGGATGTGAATACCAACCACTACCTGTTTCAGCACACAAATAGGTCCATTGGTGTCATTCCCTTGGAGACTTGAGCTGACAGTGCCTATTGTGCAGCCAAGAACTGAGTAGTACATCATCAAAAAATTAATCACAATCAAAACAGACCCCATGCTACCCTTAAAACACATCTTTGTGACCACACCAACATTCACTGGAAGTACACGCATGGTTGTGAAACTATGTGTGGGTTATACACCCAAAGAAATGACAGTATACCTACAGACCAGCTTCACTACCTTATAAACCCATCATTTACTTTAATTCATTTACCAAGCCTCAGTGTAAAAAGTTTATCAATCACTATTAATATCAATTACTCCTAGGGAACACAGACAAAGAAAATAGTCCAGACAAATAGATTTACGATGACACTTTCAGGAACCACAAAGAGGGATTTGTGCCCATTCTGTATTATTAAGTACATTCCTAATTTTTCAGTGAAGATTAATCCTATAGATGGATGCTTTAGAAGTAATAAATGATG
Organism: Cariama cristata; assembly: GCF_000690535.1. Lineage (NCBI taxonomy): Eukaryota > Metazoa > Chordata > Aves > Cariamiformes > Cariamidae > Cariama > Cariama cristata. Next base: position 4,556 of record NW_009614014.1, on the reverse strand, counting down.
CAATAACTCTCATGGGAGATGGATAGTGAAGAAAATTCAGTGCTGTATCTCAGCTCAAAACCATTTCTGTAAGTAAAATCATATTCAGTCCTTGAGAAGAAATGCCCAGAACTGAAGCAGACCACAAAACTGCTAAGGTACTACCCTCAGGCAAGAAGCTTATACAGATCACTAATGACTCCCACTCTGGACTCTAGTGGCAAAATCAAATGGAAGCAGAAAAATGACAGGATGATGATTCAGTTGATATCTTTCACTGCAGGTACACGTGTCTGAAATAACAACATTGGATAGCTAAGAAAGAGCAAAACACTGAGTTCTCTTCTGCAGAGATAATGCTACTCTCTCTAAGTTGATGGAGGAAAGGAACAGAGACTGCCACGAAAGTCTTTAAAGGTCCCTAAGACAAGCTGAAGTATTGTACCTTGACCGAATCAAATGGCATTAAGCAACCCTATAAATAAACAACTTTGGTTAAGCTTAGAGATAACAGCTGCATAGCAGAACTTTAAGAGGAAATTTCTCTTGACAGAGTTCTATTACAGCTGCTGTCACAATATCCCTGCACAATTTTTGGACCAAAAAGTCAAAGATGTTGTTCTACACCCTCTTTAGCTACCTGAAGGTGTATCATCCCAGTGTGACAGAGCACACAATTTCCTTCATTTTCCAATATCCAAGAACATGAACTTTTTTGCATCATTACACACAAGTTTTTACTTTCATAGAGAACAGTGAAACTAGGCGACTAGCTGATTCCCCATCACCATCCTGTAAAACTTGCAAGAAATTACACTGCAGACAGCTAAGCCTGAACACACTTAAACTCGAAAACAAACAGTATGTACTCAGTGTAGCAGGAAAACAAAGAAAAAAAACAGACATCACGGTCAGAGTCATGGTTAGAACAGTTACTGAAAGAAAAGTTTGTTTCCAGTATTGTCGAGATTAATAAACTTTCAGTCATAATAAACTACCATAGTAATTAGCTTTTTTAACTATTTATCTTCATTTTTAGGTGAAAATAAAGCTTAAGCAGACATTATCTACACAGCAACAGATTTAAAAAATACACTCTAAGATAGACAGGTTGTAGCAAACGTGAGGATAACACACTAAGGTTGGTAAACTGCTTTACACAGGGATTTAGTGAAATCAACTTTATTTTCATTATGTTAAATAGATTAGAACGCCAGTAAGCTCACACTTTATACCTTCATGCATGCAAAATTATTCCTGTCACTATATTGCTCTCTATGACAGACAGATTTAAATTAGAAACCAAATACACATTTTTAATAAAGCCAGCTAATCACTGGCAGAAAATGGTAGATTGTCTTTACTTCAAGTATTTAAATAAAGATTAGTTGTCTTTTTAAGACAATTATTATAGCTTAAACATAATTTATGAGCTTAATGCAGCTATTACTGAATATAATTTGATTATAGTCTATGTCATCAAATGTCATTTGTCTACAGGACACCAGACTTAGATAACACTGAAGTCCATCAGATTTTAAGGCCTATTAACGGTGTTATGTATCAGACAAAGGTATACCATTATTTTACTCTGACAATTTATATACATTTGTAATCTTTCTAGTTTTAGCTATAACTATTTAACAAATGCAGAGGCAGGGAAGTTAAACTTTAGAATTAGTCAGGGATCAACTGAGAAATTGATAGGGTGTTGCAGAGACTATTCCTTACATACAGCCAGCTTAAGTACTCTGATGAAAGTCCCCCAGGGAATTTCATTCCACCAAGCTCAAATGCTGCCGTCTGTTTATCACAGCCTGATCAGTAACTTCACCAACTGAATTACAGCTCTGATGAGTAGATGTTTAAAATAGTTCTAGACTGCAATCTCTGTAAAACTCTCATGTAACTCACCATTTTTCCTGGTGGTCTTCGTCTGACTTTTAAGGTAGCCATGTGAGTTGATTTTTCTGCGGTACTTTCTCAGCTCTGAATTAGCTCCATTCAGATACAGAGAAAATCCTTGTTCTAACTGCTCCAGTTTAATTTGTATAGCATCCTTTCTTTTTAAACGTGCCAGTAGCCTGAAGTAGAAAGGATAATAATTCATCCTAAAGCAGTGCATATACAGATGATCAGATCAGCAATAAATACAAAAACACATGATGTCACAAAGCTGAAAAATACGTTCACAGTTCAAATAACAATTTCAGAATACAGCCTCCAGGACCTGTTCCTGTTCTGTAATGCTTGTATGAGTACCCACATGATGATACATGAAGTTTGACCAAGACTCTCCCTTCTGAGATTTTTTCCATGTTGTTTCTCATTTCACATTATTTTTTCCATTTGGTATTTAGTATCTTTAATCCTTCTCCTTGAAAAATTTTAAGATTTTTACTTAGAATTTCAAAAAGCTTAAAAATGGTTGAGCTCTTTCCAGGAAAAAAAAAAAAAAAAAAAGAAAAAGATTATTTGTGTTTTGAAATTTGAGGGGGAAAGCCCTCAATCATGCAGTTAGAGATACCAGAAAATTAAAGTCTGGTTAAAATAATGTAAAAAACCCCCCGCCCTTCCCCAGGCTTAATTTCAGTGAAACACCTACCCTCCCTCTTCCAAGTCTCATCTTCCCTCCTTTCACCATGTAGCCCCCACTATCCAAAACTGCCAGTTATGTCCAACACATGAATGCATCCGGCATTCATCTTCCGCAAGGTACAGTTGCCACCTGCTTGTCGTGTTGTAATTCAGTGGCATTTGTTCCTACCAAAATTCAGAATTACAGCTCTGATAGTAAGGACGCAAGTTGTTTCAATCATTAAATAATCTGGTTTTATCCTTTTCTAAAACCACTTTAGGAGACTATATGTGAAAGAAACCCGTGTTCACAAAAATTGGCTGTTCTTCTAACACAATTGTGGCTTTTGTAGGCTTTTTTGGTCTTTTCACCAAACCATTCAGTTTGTTATACAATTTGAGTAAAAATCTTATGGCTTGTGGTAAAGGAGGGAATCCAGCAAGAAAGTTCTGTAGACCCTTCTGAACCAACCTATGACATTCATCCATCTAGGGTACAATGACAGGAAGGTTCATACGAACAAAGATTAAAAGAAATGTTTTAAACTTGTCTGAAAGATACTGAAGTTTGCAAAAGCAACTTAAATGTCCTTATCTCCCACCTTAGCACAACCTGACTTTGCACATTTAACTTCAGCAACTTTTGCATGCAATTTTCTGTATTTCTGACAACACAAAAACATTGCCTCATAACAACACCCTCACACAATGTGAGCTGCCAATCACTTCTGAATCTACAACCTCTTGCCCTATAAACAAAAATCTTCTCTGTAGGTCATGGAAACAATAACTATTTTATTAATAAATTTATCTATATTTTAAAGTATGCTGAAGAAATACCGTGATCTCCTCTAGAAATAAGAACTTTGATGTACTTAGCAACCAAAGGGAAGAGAATTACCTGAATGCTTTAAGATACAGCAAGTCAGACTTTGCATCACAAGTTTAAAAAACAAGTTTTTAACCTAATATTCACAGCTGCTGATATTAGATACTATTTTAGATAGTACACAACAGATATTACATACTCAATGGTGGTAACAATTCTGTATCTTACCGGTTTCTCTGCTGAAGCGATATTAAGTATTCGTCATGTTTCTCATCAAAGTCAGTCACCATGTCCTTAATATCAAGTTGAAATGAGAATATAATTGTCACATTGAAGTACAGAAACGATTTATTAGACAGTACTACTGGTTTTGCACCTTCAATAGACAAGAATGCTATAAACTGAAAGAAGTTCCTTCTTCAACAAAGCATAAAACTGCCAGCGTAGTAAAGTTCCCAAAGAATAGAGGAAACTTTAGTTCTTTTACTTATCTTTCAGAACCCGTCACAATCTACTGAAGAACCTAAAAATACTAAAAATGGAAGGCATATGCTATAATGAGTTTATAATCCAGTAACTGTCAAGCAAGTCAATTCTGGGGCACAAGCTGAAAGGGCCATGACCAAAGTCCAACTGTAGGATGATTTTCCTGAATTGCTACTGCTCATTAGGTCAGTTAATTCTAGAACTTATTCACTGCAGATGCCCTATACATTTAAAGCGTTTAACTAAATATTTTACCTTGCTTGCCTTTCAGGAAATAAGAACTTTTCCAGCAATTCCCACCAAGTATCCCAGAGTTGATGCTCCAAGTTGTGGTGAGGTGCCCTCTTATACATTCAGAAGTTTAAACTTGCCACCAAAACTTTTATTTTAGTTCTGTACCAAAAAAAGAAAGCCCATATTCTGTCTCTTCCCGACCGCAGGCTACCTCTGCCAAAACACCGCCCCTTCCCGCGCTCTCGCTGAGGTAACGCAGCGTTGGGGCCCAACTGACAGATCTCCCGAGCGACAGAGCAGGGCCTCGGGCCCCACTCCCATGCGCTTTGCCTCGGCAGCGCCGGCAGGCACCGGGCTCAGGAGAGAACCGGGGGCAGAGCCCCCGCCGGGCAGAGCCCCCTCAGTAGCTCGGCGGGTACCGCGGCGAGAAAAGGCCGCGCCAGGCCGCGCC
>NW_009614013.1:2169-2769 GCF_000690535.1 Cariama cristata | reverse complement strand
TGGTGGGGAAGGGCCCTTTCTTTAGTCAAGGGGTCCGGTTTAAAAAAACTAATCCGATTTTAACGCTAATCCTGTTAACATTGAGATCAGGATTAATTCTGGGTTAATCGGGATAATCCTGACAAAATGTTGAGCATTAGACATTGGATGAATTATTGCTGCCGTGAGCGGTACGCTTTTAATTTGGTGGCGAGACGCAGGCGGGGTGAGCAGTGGGGGCCGGTGGAGGGGATGGAGCAGCCACAACCCCCTTGCATGGGGGACACTTGTAGTACATCCCGTAGTACATCCCGTAGTATATCTCATAGTATATCCCGTAGTACATCCCGTAGTATATCCCTTCTTATGATGCTCAGAGCACCCTGGGCCTCTCATTTCTTCCACCTTTGCTGCTGCAGCCCCAGTTACCTCCAGTTTTTCCTCCTTTTCTTCCCAGCTGAGCATCTCCTGGCTCCTCCATCTCCTGCGTGGGGGCTTTGCTGAAGTTCAGCGCTCCTGGCTGGCGGAGCTGGCCTGAAACCCTGCGTGAGGATGCAGAGGGGTTCCTTTGCAGCCGCTCGGCCCCGGCTCGCTGGGAGCAAACACCTGAACTGGGACGTG
>NW_009614013.1:1801-2049 GCF_000690535.1 Cariama cristata | reverse complement strand
GTGCTGAGGATGCTGCGTTCTGGTGGGGGATGCTGCGTACTGGTGGGGGATGCTGCGTTCTGGTGGGGGATGCTGCGTTCTGGTCAGCGATGTTCCCCCGGAGGGCTTTGCAGCCAGACTGGAGGTGAGGAGGTGTCTCCTGGGGAAGTGTCCCCTTACCTGGGCTCTGCTCCTCTTACAAAACAGCCGGCAGCTCTCCGCTGTCTCACTCCCTGGGAGCCTCAATAATTAAGGGTGAGTGGAGTTCG
>NW_009614013.1:776-1551 GCF_000690535.1 Cariama cristata | reverse complement strand
GGGGGCCAGGGGTGCAGGGCTCTCATCCCAGCATCTCGGAGGGAGGGAAGGGCAGGTACCACTTTGCTGAGACCTGGGCTGAAGGACCCCCAAGCAAACCCCCATGAAACCTTCCCCGTGGTGTTGTGAAGGGGTCAGGCAGGCAGAGAAACGGGAGGGGGAACGTTGCCGGACAGGTACCTGGCGATCCATCCCTCCCTCCCCTGCCTCTGTTCCTTTAACAGCTTTCAGAGCTGCTTTAAAAAAAAGTTTCAAATTTCAATTAACATTTTCCTTGGAAATGTTGACAGAAGCAGAGCTGCAGGAGGGACAGATGTTGTTTTCCTCCCAGCTTTCCTAACAGCTTTATTCGCTGCTGACCCGCGCTGGCGCAGGGACGAGTGGCCGAGGCTCCGGCCCCGCTTCCCTGCACACCCTAGGGGACCACTCACCCAAGCGGGGTCCCGGAGGGGCCAGGGTCCCCGGTCCCCTCCTCTGGGCATCGAGAGCATCTCCCCACTGCGCAGGGAGAGGCTTTCCCCATGGAGCTCCCCTGGCACAGCCGCCTTTCTGTAGAGGATGGGATGGAGGTGGCTGGGCTCTCCCCCGGAGCAGCCCGATGAAGCAGCACCGAGCCTGGGTGTTTAGGGATGGGGGTTACAGCTGCTGTGCCCATGGAAAGGCTTTTCCAGGTGTGGAGGGACCATGTCCGCTGGTTTTTTTCCCCCATCCCTTTGTTTCTGAGCTCCAGTTACCCAGGGAATGGTGCGGGCTGGGAGCCGTGGGCCGGGCGAGG
>NW_009614013.1:0-685 GCF_000690535.1 Cariama cristata | reverse complement strand
ATGCGCTGCGGTGTCACGGTCCCGGCGATGCCAGGAGGGGTGGTCCCCTCTAGCTCCAGGGAGCCAAAGTCCGGGAATTGAGGGCAGGAGACCTCGAGAACTAACGTGAGGGAATGTGCAGGCAGGTAATGCCTGAGAGAAATAGATGCTTTTATTACTTTTTTGTGGATATTTTAATTATTTTTATTTCTAGATAGGGAGACAGGCAGGGATGGAGAAGAGTGATGGAGGGCAAGGGTCCAAGAAGCATCAGGCAGGACCCCACGTGAGGGGTCCCATTACACTCTCCCATGGCTCTTCCCAGCGCCGGCCCCGAGGGATGCTGCACCAGGAGATGGCACGGAAAGGTGCGGGGGCTCAGCCTGGTCCCACGGCAAGACCCCGGGGTGACTCCCAGCACAGCTCAGGCATCCACCCGGCAGTGATGCCAAAACATCCTTCCCTGCTCCCAGCTCTGCAGCTGGGGGCTGGTGGGGTCTCCTCATCTTTAGGGTGGGTGCTGAGGCCCGGTGCCGATCCTGGGAGCTCAGCACACAACCAGATGGGACCTGTAGTTAGATGCTGGATTAAATGATGAGAGGGGGATTACGAGGAATTAATCTAGATCAGTGTCCAACCAGGGGCTGGAGCTGGGGGTTTATGTCCTTGGTAAATAACCGGTTGCATTGCTTTGCCCAGGGCTGGG
>NW_009614012.1:0-17980 GCF_000690535.1 Cariama cristata | reverse complement strand
CCCTGGCCGAGGGGATGCGGGCGGGCTCGGGGGTCCCCCGGCGCCGGGGCGGGGAGGCTGCAGCCGCGGTGGTGCTCAGGACCTCTTCGGGTGAAGTTCCACAACTGTTTCCTGCCAACTGCTTCACATACGTGTTGGAAAAGGACATGGCTCTAAGTTTCAGGAATCACAGTAGTGCGCAGTGGGTACAGCAGGGAGCAAACACTTGTGAAACTCCTACAGAAGCAGCTCCCGGCCCTTTCTTAAAGCACTTTTTTGTTTGCATTCAGGGAAACCGACTGCAGGCTTATTTGATCCAATTTTCTCTTTGCACCATACGCATATAAAACATTACAACTCTGTATAAAAGTACAAGTGGTTCTTGTACATCTGAATTATGCAGGAACTATGTGAGCAAATCCTATCAAAATAGCTATTTTTTTGTGTGTATAAACAGCATTTGTTTTTAGAAAAAACAATATCATAAACTGCAGAATCTGTACAAAAATATAAAATAAATTTGGGCAGCAGTTTCTAAACAGCCATGTAAATGCAACACTTAAAGAGGAGCAGGTTAATGCCTCCAAAAGGCTGAATTGCTAAGTCAACCTATACAGGGCTAAAATGGTATTGAGATTATCTAAATAATAAAATTTTTTACCTCTTGCAATAAAACTTATAGAAAAAATAGACAAATATGCACATGCAATTTACAGCTTTCCCCAACATAATCCTTGTGCTTAGCTTTTACAATTTTTTTCTCTTTTTTTTTTTTTCTTTTTTTTTGTAATAACATAACGTTGTCTACAATACATATTCTTCCCTATACCAGGATATTCGGTCTTCCTTGAGGAACCACTTTAAAAAAAATACATTAGAAGTGGTCATACATGGATGAAGGCACTCCAACTCTGCTCGAAGCAAAAACTAGTGTGATCCTTTTCTTTTCAAAAAAGGCAAGCAAGGACGCATGCACAGTGCTGTGAATCGGGTAGGAGGGACTATGGAAATACTACCAAGTATATATACTGGTACTTAAAATTTAAAATTAAAAAAAAAAAAAAAAGACGTTGCTATATTTCTGTATTTTAAGACCCAACAAGCACCTCCATGATGTGATCCAGTTCTGTGAGGTCCATTTTGAAAGGCTGATTTGGAGTTACTGGTTGACTGCTGTATGGAGCGAGAGTTTTTAGGAGCTCATCTGCCGAGACAGGAGCCATTTTTGAGGCAGCCCCCGTGGCAGACGTGCAGGGGTCAAAATCATACATGGACGTATCAATGTCAGCGAACAGAATATCATCCAGGGTCAAGTCTGTGAGGAAACCTGTGGAAGTCGTTATCTCAAAGTTGCCAGGGAGCGAGTCCATGAGTTTCGATTCGGCCGTTCTGCTCTCCGGGAGGCCCTCGGGCTTTTGAACGCTGGACTCGCTGGGGTGGTCTTTAGAGTCGTCGGCTGCTGTTTCGGCTGCTACTGCCTCTGCGGAGGTAGGTGCTGGACAAAGCTCCTCGATTTCGTCCAAGGCTGAGGAGAAGCTGTCCTTTACTGGTTGGAGAGCAGGAGGTGGTGGTTTTGTCGGACCATCGTGCTGGACAGTCGGGGAAGTGCAAAAAGTGTCGTCCTCGAGCAAAGAGGCCGGGGTGAGGCAAGACTCCAGGGGCGTAGTGCTTACGAAGTCGGGGGGTAGAAGGGGCTGGGAGGCGAGATGGCTGAACGCCGGCTGGGCCGCGCGGAAGTTGTCGCCGAGAGGGTCGGTGGGCTGCGAAGCGGTCACGAACACGGGCCTCAAGCTGCCTTCTTGTTTGAGTTCCTCCTGGATTCGCCTCAACATGTTGTTAATTAAAACTGTCTTTTGCAAGCTTGGCTCGGTTAATGGCCTGTGGTTATAAAGTTTCATAAGGGAAATGTTGAAGATAGTCTGACGCTGTAAGGTGTAAGACACCTTAGAGGGACCATCAGTAGGAGACACCACTTTGCCTTCCAGCCCATCTTCATGCTCGTCAAACTTCCGCTTTCCTCCTTTCCCCAACATATATCTGAAAGGAAAGAGAAGAGACCGATGAAGCCAGCAAAGCTCGGAGCCCGTTCTTCTCACCTGGATCACTACCCCACTCCACCTACTCCCTTGCATGCGCGGTGGGGATGGATTGGCCGCTCTGTCCCCTCCTCGCTTGCCCCCAACAGTCACCAGTGGAAATCTGTCCACATCACTCACTCACTCTTGGCCCACAGCAGCGTGATGAGGAAGCAGAAGCCACCTTAACGCGGTGCTCTGGTCCATCGTGTTCCAAGCATGGCAACACTGGTAAATTCCGAGCAAGACTTCAAACAGCATCCGTAAAACTCAAGCCCTTGCACGCTTGGCAGCAGCTTTCCCTCTTGCACGTTAAGCGTACGGCCCCAAATACCTGTACGTAGGTACTCTATTGAGGGTTCCTTTAGGGTTCCTGACTGATGCAGCGCTATGCCTGGGAAATACAACAAGGTTCTTCTGCTGAATTTCCCTTTTTTTATTCAAAAGCCTGTTCACAGGGCGGGGAAGGGGAGCAAGGCTCAAGCAATTGTATACCGAGAGAACCCTTCCTGCTGCAGCCAGGAGATTCGGCCCTTTAGCACACCACGATACAGGCACAGCTGGCCTCGGGGGGTTATTTAACTGATCAGCTAAGGACTAAACTACTCGAGCAGGAAATGCAGTTATTACAGTCAGAATTAGATAAATTACAGATAAAGAAGAAGATCCGTCAGGTCTTTTATAGTCTAATCCCCCAAGACCATTCTCTGCTGCTGCAGCCACAGACAGACGAGGTTTTGCACCTCAGCAAGCGTGCATCGCTCCAGATGTGCCATTTGTGTGGGCCTCTCCCCCACCAACGCGTGTTCCTCACTCAGGACTATGTCCACGTCAGGTTTCATTTGAGAACAAAAGGCGGCTCTTGGGCTTTCTAAAGAACCAAGATCAGCATAAACACACGTGCCTTTCTCCTGGTCAGATGGCAGATTTTTGAAGAAGGAAACAAAGGGAATTTTAGCAAACTTGCCCTGCATCATAAATCATTTCTGAGCTAAGAGTAAGTAGGGCAGCTCAATCCCCGGTGCTGTCTCTTCCAGGATGTTTCAGAGCGAGTGCCTGGAAATGCTCCTCTACACAGCACAGTCCCAGCTTCATTTTGTCACCATTATTTTTGTGACATGAAGAGCCCCCCAAATGCAGAGGAATGAAGGGATCGCTGTGCTGTGACGGAGGCGCGACCTAATGTTAGAGGGCACTGGGGTCAGGAACCCTCTGCCCCACACCACCGCCCATCTCCGGTGAGCAGCCAGGGTTGGGGTTGTTGAAGTATCCGCGATTACTTCCTCAGGTGAAAGAGCGGAGTCCCTGGGACAGGCACCGCTTTCAGTGCTTGTGAGGGGGCAGGTTCCCCCTGACTCTCCCCCTCCCCACGACCTGCACAGACCCCCCTTTACCAGACAAGCTGTTTTATCACCTCTAAATCAAAACTAGGAGGAGCAGAGGCCGTTACTGCACTTCACTTGCCTGTCCCAGGGGCTGCATCAAATCAGCCGAGGAAAAGTCCTGCGGCAACACGGGGAGGATGGCAGGCGTTGCGGAGCAGCACCCCACGCTCGGCCTGCTTCCACGTCTTGGGGCAAATGTTTGGCGTTCCTCTCTCGTTTTCCCAGGTAGAGCAGTGCTGGAGCGCTAACCCCGTCGCCCTTTTAATAGGATGACAGACAGCCCCCATTCATCCCTCCCTCCATTTAACAGAACGCTAATAAAATGGCATGAAGATTTCTGCCTCGTTTTTAGAAAAATGTGCAAGATGCTTTCCAGCCCCAGCTACCCAAAGAGAAGGTGCAACAGGCACAGAGATTTTTAACTCCAAACCTGACTTCTCTCATGTGAGCTTTATTACGCAGCTATCACCTACCTATGGTCTAGGAGACCAAAGTCGCCTTCCTTAGTTGCGTACAATTCCCAGTTCCCCCAACGGGATCCATGCCTGCGAAACGACTGCACCAGGCAGCTCTAACACCAATTTCATCATCGTACACCGGTTCTGCAGACGGACAACGTAGCTAAGGACTTGCAAACATCCCCAAGAATGGCTGACAAACATTTAAAAGCAAAGAGCCCTTGCAAAGTGGGAGAGGGGGCAAAAAGCAGTCAGGGTTTCAATGCAAAAAAAAGAAAAGAGCTTCAGAAAGCATTTGTTGGATGTTAGATCCAAAATCAGATCGGGTGAAGTGAGCCTCTCCTGGTTAAAAATAAGTCCCAAATCCAGATCATTTTCTAGCATATTATGCAATTAAAAAAAGAAAGGCGGGGGGGGAGGGAGCACGCGGAGCGGAGCTGAGGAACGGGTAGGCTGCCATCCAAGCTCCTTGGCCAGCTCCCAGCCATCCCCGCGCCTGGAATCTCGGGTGAACAAAACCTCTGAAATTTAGCACTACTGCCGAAGTCTGGTTTTTCTCTGCTCCCTAGTGTCACTTCCATGGACTACTCCAGAGCTGTGCACGTGGGTTTGGGGTGCGAGGGGGGGCTTTGCTGTTCAAATATTCACGACCAACATGCTTCCTTCCACTTCAGATGGATAGAGCAAGAAAGGGAGGACCGGGCCAGCAAGAATCAAACCCCCTGCCCAAGTCCAGCACGTTTCCAAAGCTGCAATGGGTTAGGAGGAGAGCTAGCAGCTTTCCGCCCCTTCCTACTATCTCCTCCGCCTGAAAAAAGACAGACTCTGTCCTAAAGACATACCAATGCTCCTTCCGCAATGCTCTATTTAAAGGAGAAATTTTTAAATGGCTTGGGGACTATGAGAGTTTTGAAGTTTGTCAGGCTCTGCCAGGAACGTATAAAAATATTCGCTGTACAAAGCAAACCTTTTTCCCCCGGTGATAAAGAAAACAGACGGTTGGGGTGGCCACACTCCGCTCCCTGCGCTCGATTACTAATTATTATTGTCAGGGGACACCGGGAAGCATTTCGAGTGAACCCAATTGCGCCCATCTGCGTCCAAGACTGAGGTGCCAGTAGTTCAGACGTTTTTTAAGCTGATCTGTAAGAGCTATGGGATCATCATTAGTAAACACGACGATAACCTCACTGCGTCATTTTCCAGGAAGCTTAGAAATGATTCAAGGTTTCCTGTATGTGACTGTCAAGCTTTTACATCTCACTCGATCTTCACGTTCAGAGCTTGTCCTTTTAAAAGATAGAATAGATCAGGCAACTCCCCATTTCACCTACTAGCTTTTCAGCGCAGCTTTCGGTTTCTTTTTCCCCAGTAAGGCTCTCTGAAGCGGGTTTAACCATTAAAGCAGCAAAGCAGGATGCCAGCCTAAGCAAGGGGGGTTTATTCCCCCAAAGAGAGGGCTCAAATGAGCACCGCTAGACTCTTAGCTTTATAAAATTTTATTTTATTCCCTCCTCCTCTGGCATGCAAATGGGAATTGTAAAAACATTCTCCTCCACTTTCCATAAATCACTTTATTCATTCTAAGCAAAGCAAGGAAGCGGTATCTTTTTAGACCAACCGATAGAGTTGGTAAAAACAAACATGCTTTCAGGCTTGCAAGCCTTCCCCTGGATCTCCACAGAGGAATTTGACAGTTTCTGACCACCACAGCTGAAGACAACGTTGCCTGTTTGTTCTTTACAGTTCAAACCATCCCTTCCCTCCTTCAACCAACAGTTTCATGCCTACATTAAAGAGATCAACATTGTACGTCTTAAGATACTGAACAGTATTAAAAAAAAAAAAAAAAGGCAAGCTGTACAACGCCAACATTTGATCTGGTTCAGTTCTGTTCATCTCAAAAACTTTCCAGCCGAAGCTCCTGCCGGGAAAATGAAAACACCAAACTTACGGATCCGCTTGGCCAAAGATCAGTACAAAATGAGATGAACCCACACCCTCCCAAGGGTCAGAAAACAGAGCTGGCTGTAACGGGGGCAGCCAGACAACAGCAACCCACCGAAAGGCAAGACTGGACAGGGAGCGAGGAAGGGTCACGTCCACGAAGGGTCTTCCGTGCATCTGTTTTGGCTGAGCAGCAATCCCAGCCAGATGTATTTCTGCTGCATTTCCACCCAACTGCCGGCAAACGTCATTTTGGGGCCAAGCGTTAAGAGTTGAGATAGGATGTCGCTTTGTTGTTGTTGTTGTTTTAATAAAGGGTGTTGCAGGGCTTTGGTATGCAAGTTAGTTTTCAATGTTACTTAGGTATGTGGAACCAGAAGGCTGAAGAAAGGCGATGGAAAAACTGCATTTATCCGGGGATCGGGGCAGGGGGAGTTACTTGGAGATCTTCCCCAGTATGATCCACCAGTTGGCTCCAGCTCTGGAAGACCCAGACCCAAAAGCTGCGCCGTTGTTGCCGAGAAAGATTCAACTTACTTTTCTTGCCCATTTAGGGCGATTGCACACGCCTCAGAGCCAGAGAAACCCTAGCATTGTTTGGGAGTTGGCTTTTCTTAATTGAAAAACAAAAGTAATAATTTTTTTTTTCATTTGCGTGTCATTTCGCTTCCTTTTATTGACTCTGCATGCTCTTCAGAGCGAGCCGGAAAAAAAATGCAGTTGGGGCTCAGTAGAAGAGATAATCAGCCTGGAGCGGGTGGTTCTCTGGAGTCAACCATCATCGATTAAATACAGAAAAGCTTACGCAATGCCTGACTATGTCTCTGAGCCCACTTAGCGACGAATCCTTTGCTCTCCAGAGGACAGAGGTACACGCACACCACGAGAAGCATTGTATTTATGGGCTGTACTTAGGACGTTATACCTTGTCACCGCTGGACTATTTCTGAAGTTTATAATAATTGGGAGTTCAGCATAGGGAAGCACTAGATGGATAGGTAAAAACGGAGGGGAAAAGTGATCTGGTTATCTCACCAATAATAAAAATACCCTTTAATGTTAATTCTCAAAGGCTTTTAACAGGTTAGTTTGAAATGTCTCTCAAGATTGAGGGCTTTTCTTGGAAACCAATTCCACAACCCACTAGTCCCTCCCCGCTCATCAAGGCGGACGGGAAGGAGAAAAAGAAAGAGGAACCGAACACCAAGAGGGACAACAGAGAAGGATTTTTAAGAAGTCATATTTCCACTCGCATGTTTACGCCACCCTATTAGTTGGTCTAGAGGACGAACAGCTTAATACAGCAAGGTTCACTTTTAGAACAAACGCCACGTTGCTCAAAAAGGTAAGAGCATCGAACCCCAGAGTCCACAGGCAACCATTCCTCCCTACAAAGCCAAATGCCGAAAGACAGACCTGAACAGCAGGGAATTGAGTGAAAAGTGGGAGTTTAAAGGTTACTTTCTGAAATCTTGGGTAATTAAAACCATGGCGCGGGGGGGGGTGGGGAGAGAAAGAGAGAAAGAAAAAGGCAAATCGAGGGAATTAAAATAAAACACTACTTCACACACACACACGTGCGCAGGAAAAAAACACAAAAAGAAACCACAAAAGCCCCCCCATAAAAGCTCCCCAAACCGCACAGAGAATACTGAATTTGCACATTTCATTCCCAAAACAAAGTTTCCCAAACCTCAGGTGTAAATGAACCTCACCAGGGTTTCTCAGAGACTCTATCCAGTAAATGACGCAAGCACTTTCTGTGACACTTCTGGAACATGAAATATTATTTTCCTCTCCTCCATCCCTCACTCCTCATCCTTAAGGGCTGCATTGGCTGTATCCTGGCCGAACGGTAGTCAATGAGCGGTTTGTTACTGACTTTTTAGGATTTGGCATACATAGCCGCAGGACCAAAATAAAAAGGCCTTTTGTGCCAACTGGGTCCAACTGGCAAGACGAGGGCTAGATCCTCTGAGCTAGCAAAGGCAGGGTGGGCTGCTGTGAGGCATTTCAGTGCCACCGGATCCAGCCTGAGGGACCACCTGAACTTGTAACCAGTCCCCGTGACTTCAAAGTATCTGTCCCCTAGAGCTAGGGAGGCAAACAGATAAACCTCTCTGTCCCGGTCCCTATTTCCACATCCCCAAGGCCACGGCAGAGAGAAGAAGAGTGGCAGCGTCTCAGGAAGACCCCCTTGGGGCAGGACCACGGGCTCACCCACCACAGAACGATGCTCCTTGGCCTGCAGGACCCTAGGAAAGCAGACAAACCTGCCGCGGCAGCGGGGAGCCGGCCTGCCCTCCCAGAGCGCAGGCATCCTCCTCCCCTTCAAAGCTGGAAAGGAAGAGAAACAACGGAGGGAAACACCAGTATAAATCCGGAACCCTCTCCCAGCCTTGCTAAAAACAAAGAAGAAAGCGGAACAGCCCCGGTGCCGAGGTTTAACTCCACGACTGGAGCAAAAAAGCAACCAGGACTTTCAGTGGAGACAGCCACAGCGTGATAAAAATCACCCCTCCTTGAAGATGTCATCTGTTGACACCAGGGTCTTTAAATCCTGGCAGGACAGCATCCCCGGGAGCTAGTACAGCACGTACCACGCAGTAACGCACGGCTACGTTCAATGTGTTGCAGCTGGCTCACAATTTGTACGCTGACGGGCGGTGTGAGGTTTTCTGGGTTGGTTGGTTTGTTTTTCTGGTTTGGTTTGTTTGTTTTTGTTTTGTTTGGTTTTTTTTTTTTGCAAGACTGTTTTTCAGTATCTGATGCAGATTTTACTTATTCAAGTGTAATGCATCCATGTTGCCTGGCTAGAGAGGATTCCCGACAACCGCTGCCTGGTAAGAATTGGGTCTCATGTCACACCTGGGTTAGAAAACAAAACCCCCAACCCTAGACAAGAGGTACCGGGAACAGAGCTGTGCTGGGGCTTCTGTCCGCTCCAGACCCAGTGCTCAGACATTCCCCATTACAAGGTTCATTTTCCCTGACACTTACATTTTTCATTAATTTTGGCTGCCTTTTTCTTTTTTTTTTTTTTTTTAAGCTCAGTGAAGTTTAATAAGCACTTACAAAACTCTCCTTTAGAGCCATATCAAAAAATTGGCCTCCTGGGTAGCTCTGTGCTTCCAGAGAGAACAGGGAACTGTTTTTATGTTTGCAAGCCTTCGCTGCAAGGCTGTTGGTGCCAGCGGTAACTGTAAGTGGCAGGTATTTATCACGTATATTTTACGGGGACCTAACTCTTCCCATCTCCTGTGGTGGACAGGTGAACCTCAGCTCTTCCCGAAGAAGCAGAGAGGCAAGCAAAGTCGCTCAGCACCCCACTCCTGCATTTAGCAAGAAAGGCAGCTTCCCTCTCCCTACAGAAACACGGCCTTAGCCCCCCGCTTTGAGCGAAGACTGGGGGAGAGCAGTTAGCCAGCTGAGCGACAGGGGTCTTTTCTCGTACCGAGTTAAAACCGAAACAAGAAGGGAAACCATAGCGGGTGACTTTCAGAGGCTAATCTAAGCAGGAATTAGCCAGGGACCGTGCAAGGAAACCTCCTGGCAAACAGGGGACAAGACATCAGAGGAAGCTCAGGCTCTCACTTGAGGAGCATCCGAAGTCACGCAGCTCTCGGGGGGGATGGCTTTGGTACTCGGCGTACTGGAGTCCCCAGGTCCCCGAAGGTACTTTGGTACCGGAGTCGCCAGGTCCCCCAAGGAGCATCCACATTAATCAGAAAGTAAGGTGAAGCCTTCCCTAGCAAATAAGCAATGCAATTATAAATCCAGTCAATAGCGTAACGGCGGCCAACGTGTTCCAGCGATATTTTGAAACTGCAATCCGATCCTACTGTTTCCATCCCCGTGCCTTGCCTGCGCTCCCTTGTTGCATACTGTACTATTTGAGGCCCAGAGGGCAAAGCAAGCTCTCGCTGTTTGTTAATGATCAGAAACTGCGTTTCCAGCGAGAGCTCGACGTGCGCCGCCCACACCACTTTCTTGATGGCTTCTTAAACTCGCAGCCCGTCGAAGCCCTGCTAGAAGGCTCTCTGAAAAACAAAAGCAAGCAAAACAACCAAAAGCATGACTACAAACTCCGCTTCTGCCTTGGGTTTCCAGCTCCTTTTCAACACGCTAAAAAAAGGCAAAGCTGCCGTCTAAGGCAATCTCCGACTCTGTAGTGTGTTAAGTCTTGCAGGAAACATATGCTTCTATTAAATTGGAAACGGTTTCTAATGCTGTCAGTTTGCTAAATGTAACATGTTCCCTTGGAAGAAGTGGAGCAGTTTTAATGTTTTTGACTAACGGCACACACCAAACAGAGTATGTCCGATAAAGCTGGAATGGGCTCCAATAAATATAGCTTAGAATAAATTACTGCCTCATTAAGTAATTGTTTGGAAAAAGGAGAGCAGGTTTTCTAGATTATAGCCGTGTTATTAAGGGTGTTTATAACATTAGGAATTCTATCAGGGTAGCAGAACATAATGCAAGTTTAAATCAGACGAGCACTTGTTAGCTCGTTAAAAGCATTTAAGACTATCCCGGCAGAATGAGGAGGTGAACAAGACGGCGCAGGTTGCGTGCGGGGAGAGCTAGCGCGGCCCATTTCAAACCAGCTGCGGGGCCGAGGTCAAGAGCAAAAGCTCCAAGCGACTCCGACAACTTCTTTTTGGTACCAAGCAAGAGGGGGGAATATAGCTTTGCAACATGCCAGAAAATATTTGTTCAAAATAGGCTTTATTCACGCACGGGAAGGCAGTTGTCTTTACTGGAAAAAAGAACAGGTTTGGATTGCCCGGCAGAAGTAATTTCTATCTCAAAGGTCTCTCGCAGCCAAAAGGTCCGTTCTCACATGTTCTGCTTCAGACAGGGCTTCCCACCAGCACCCTTACAACAGCACCCAGCAAACAAGACCCCACAGCCTGCCCTTCTTTTGGTCTTGTCCTTAACTGGCAGTTTTATGAAACAAGCTTCCTACGATCGCTCATGCCACCCCAGCCCTGGTGCAGACGTGGCCCCGCGGACCACCAGCCCCACCAGCACAGTTACCTGCTTTGAGTCAGACCGGGGTGGAGGATTCCCCCCTTCCCACTACCGGGAGCTGCTTTGTTAGGGTTAGTCGCTGCAGGGAGAGAGATTTTCAGCAAGATGGCAAAGCTGCCCTCTCCTCGGGTCACCTTTGTGCCGAATCCTCCGTACCCCCTTCCCCAGGATGGCTGCACGCACCGCCGACCCACAGCGGTGCCGGTGCCACCACGCAGGAGCCTCCTCACTGGGGATCAGCTTGGCTGGGTCTCTGTGCTTCAAAGAGCCACCCAACAGAGCCGGGCCGAGCTTATTCTGAAATTCAGGTCTCCACGTGGCAGCGTCACGGAAGCAGCCAGGTCTGCCAAGCATGAATCCAACTATGTTGTGCTGTGTACACACGGGCTGAGCAACTCTGCTGCCAATATCAAAAGCTGAAGGACTCGGAGCTGCGTTACACACCTGGGCATCAGTCGTAGGAAATCAGAGCTGCGGTAAAGAAAACCAGGCACAGCACCAGGCCAGATCCTCCGACTTTACTACGTGATTAGCCGATTATTCACCAGACTCTGCTTGTTGTCACCCGAAAAATATGCGAGGGCTTCTACACACAAGCCTCCCTGGGATCAGCCAAGCAGCTCCCCCTGCTCCACATCACGGTTTCTTTTCCCAAGTCCGGCACTCCGGGCCTCCTTGCACGGGAGCAGGAGATGCCGGTCCCGCAGGCAGGACCACGGCAGGATGAAATCTCCCCGCCAGCCGGCAAGGAGCCACGCCAGAGCCGGTGCGAGCTGCTCCATGCTGGGAGAACCAAAGCCGTGATCTCTTCAAGCGGTGGAGCAGCAGCAATTAAGATGGCTACGTACCGCTTCAGGGCCCAATTCGGCCAAGGGCTGACTGCCTTCCATTTCTGCCCACTGCAGAGCCGGCAGGCATCGGCGCAGCGAAAAGCGCTAGCTAAAAAAGAGGCACCTTACGTGTAAATTAAATTCAAACCAATCTGAAAGAGCTAGCGCGGCCACCAGAAAGCGACACAGGCTAGCAAACACACGCTCCCTTTTCACTGCTAAAATTAAACGCCTGTAATGACAAGATGCTACTGGTCAGACTCTAAGGGAGAATGATGAAACAGCAAGGCCGGCTATACATCCCTCCTCCCCTGCAACGTCGCTCTGAACAATAGATTACGGCAACGTCGTGTTATATTGTACAAGACATCTCTATTGGCACACGCGTGTCATGGTCTAGCTGGTATTTTTAGCGTACGTAGGGACTGAGTATTGTAGACCCATCTTCACTGGATGTGTGTAATTCCCACAAAGGTTAATGAGAATTGTGCGTGCATCCAAGAGAGACGAGACCCCTTTGTGTATAATAAGAGAGTTTTTCTCGTGTATGTACAATTACTTGGATTAAATCCTTGCTTTCAAGCGTATCGCAGCATCTTTTCCCCAAAGATACCTTGGTTTTCCCCCTTGTCGTAAACCTTTAATAAACACATGGGGGGGGGAAATACCCACGCTACTGTGGAAAGAACTAAATGGTTTGCCAAAAAGTAGGTTATTGTTCTGAAAACAGTGTTGAATAAATTATCACAGTCAAACTGAAAAGCAGTGAATGGCAGGGGGGAAGAAGAGGGAAAAAAACAAGAAAACAAACCACCTCTAAAGAAACGTATATGACAAAATGCAACATACATCCCAGCAATGACAAGTCATTTTAGTTTCTGGCCTGCAGATTTTATTTGCTAACCAGTTTCTCGCTACTGACAGTTACAAGAGGAGAAAAGAAAGGTGTTTCCCTGGCGTTTTTTAAAGCAGCTATACAGCATATGAGTTGTTTTCAACATTTTTGCTTACGATGAAATAAACACAGCCCTGCAAACAAGTATGTTCTGTGAAAAAGCACCCACTCACCCCCAAGTTTCTCTTAAAGAGGTGGAAAAGCTGTCGGACATTTCTCCACCACCAGTGAAAACAAAACAAAACAAAAAAAGGTAGTTAAAGTTTGACATGAAAGTTTGCTAAGATGGTGTTAAGTGATGTTAGACAAGATGATAACTGTTGGCCTTTCAGCCCAGTGTACTGAAGCTCTTGTGTTTGTTGAAATACAGCCTGTGTTTTCAAGTCCTAGGAAGGAGCCTTCTGAAAACTGATAAAGGGAACTTTGGCCAGCCTTGAACTATTCTCAACCTGTAACAGCTACCAGTCAGAGACGAAAGAAATCCAATTTTTCATGGCACCTGCTTGATTTCACAATAAAAACTACTAGACCAAAGCGATACCCTTTAAAACAGCCACCATGGGATCCACATAACGTTCACGTGTAGTAATTTAAACATTCTCAAATAAACCGTTTAAACTTACACGGGGATACCCTTTTAATGGCATATTTTAACAACACGTGTATCAAACCTGTATTTTGAAGCAGGCTTAGTACAGGTCAATTAACAGGGAACCAACAAACTGAACCACAAACTAAGTCTTTGGCAATGGGGAGTGGGAAATACAGAAGGAGCAGAGGTCAGGAAACTGAAACTAAACATCCTAAACTTCTTTTTATATTCAGCCAGGCACAACCCATCCACCTCACTCAAGGCAGTATTACACTGATTTTCCCCACAATTAATAAAAACCCGCATCAGAGCACGTATGTATCACGTATGTTCCACTGCCAGCGAGGGGAAGCACAGCAGCGACAGGAAGCTTTACGCTGTATGTTACACATTCAGAAAATATTCTCTTTCTTCTACTCATTCGCAAGTTATTTGTCAAATGCTTTAGTTAGGGAGAGAAAGGGGAAGGGCTGTTTAGAAGAACCGATTTTGCCAAACAGATGGAGTAGGAGGGTAAGGGAGACCGGGAGCTAGATCACAGGAGGGTAACCTAAGCAGGTTATTGTACCCCTGGGACAGCCAGCATGAAAATCAAAAATCAAAATCCCTCCGACCGCAGCACAGACTAATAAAGTGTAAGTCAGTCCTCCTACACGAGAACCGACTGGCAACAAATCATGCTATGCCAAAAATGCTGAAGTAGAGCGGCTTCTCTCTCACATGCGCGCACACACACACACGGAGCGATAAGAAAGCAAAATGTTACCACTGTTTAAAAAAATACTGTGGTTTGCTCATGAACGCCAGTCTCCTATCTTGATGAAATGTTTGTTTTAAGAACATGCAAATGATATTCACGCACGTGTACGTGTAGCTATTAAATGCTTCTTCCAAGGGTGAAAGAGTGCCTGTAAAAACACATGAAAAGTAAAGAGTTTGTGGAGGCACCGGAAGATGACGACGTGTTTCTGAATTAGGTTTTAAAACTTCATTTTGCAGCTACCTGAAGTTAAGACAAAGCTGCCTTCAGGCATCTCAAACTAGTCAGACCTGCTGTAGCAGTTGCACAGTCTGCTTCAAATATGCCCTCCACGCTCCTTTCAACCTCCACCCCAACATATATCCGCATAGTTTACCTCCAGTCACGGGTGGTTCTTTCTATAGCACAGTTCACTCAAGCTTATTGCCTGCCTGGCACGACAGGAGTTTTTTTTAAGAGCAATGGTAGGGGCTACTATGAGAAACTGTAAGAAAACAGCTGGTAATTATCACGTTTCCATTAAGGGTGAGTGTGGCTCAAGCAGCACAAGGGTTTCCCAGGGGGATGGGAAACTTGGGATCAAGAAAAGAGTTTTATTTGTTACAGATCATCCAAGCAAGTTTTAGGGCGAGTTTAGATCTTTCCACCAACTCAGAGTTCCTTTGAAAAGGGAACTTCTTTCTTCTGCTACTGCCATATACTGCCAGGTTTAAAAAATAACATTAAAACAACCCACATTTGCTCTTTCCTCTTTGCATTCTACTATATTAAGAATACAATTTTCATTCTAATTTCACTAGAAACAGAAGCGGTCAGATGAAATCCAATACATCTTACTGGCGTGAAAGCAAAGTAAACAGGCTTTGGCTCCTCATAATTACACAGACTGAGACTCATGTCATTCAACGCCACTTAAAACTCAATTCCACAGCAATATTAATGAGAAATTCCTTGTTAAGCTCCTGAAAACACTGATCGTGTTATATAGGCTGGGAACTGCAGACGTTACATGGCAACACCTACGGTTTTACGTAGCAAGTAGAGCAGAGTAACGAACCCGGCCCCTTATTTGGAAGAATAATGGTTCGAACTCACCTAACACAGAACTCTGAGCGTGGTTTTAATTCACTGCAGCAGCCTGAATCCACAGCCACTCTGATGTGGTGGTGGCTGCCGTCTCGCTTGAGCTAGCTGAGCCTCCACCCTCAGAGAAGGGACACGTGAAAACCAAAAACTCACCCTCCGGTGACTTGACAGCTTCTTTGGTCCTTTCAAGCCCTCTTGCTCCTCATCACGACTTAAAAGCCATTTCCGAAGACCGATGAGGCCGCACTGCCAGCTGCCCAACGCCCCTGGAGACTGCCCCAGCTCTCCCTTGGAAATGCCCCTCAAATGAGCTCTTCCCCACCCAGGAATTCCCCTTTGCGCCAGAGGAATCTCCCCGCCGCAGGTCCAGCGCATCTTCACAGCTCCTCCCGGCCCCTTTGCAGTGATATCGAGCATCTGACACATTCATCGGGAGCCATCAGCGAAGCCAACACTGCCGTGCGGTTTCTATCCCGCACAACGGCACACCGTTTAATACCCATACGGCCACAAGACGGAGGGTAGGGACCCTGCTGTCATCGGTGCTGGACCTTTGCCGTCTCCCAGCCGCACGTCTGCTTTGGACCCCGTTTCGCTCGACTTCAGCGCGCCCATCGGCAGTGTCAGCACTGCATTTACAGGGCTTGCTTTCCCCACTTGTGTTGAACAGTCAGCTTTGTTATCTTATTTTTTGCTACAGTGTTTGCATTGGTAATGCTGAACAAACTTGAAGCCTCCACTACAGCAAACACAAAAATTGACTTTGTTTATAAAAGAATTAAAGAACTAACACGTTGAGGGTCTCTCTCCATTTACAGAAAACGGGCACTTCTTCATGAAAGCACAGTTTCTCTGACTGATGGCAGTTCAGAAATAAAACAAGTGGCAGAAAACATGCACTTACATCCCCCTGAAGAAAACAAGCGCTGCTCTCAGACTGGCCAATTCCATTTGCTACGAACTATTAATGAGCAAAAGATTCACCTACACCAAAGATGCGTGCTTACTGCCAACCTGCTTACATTGAAGCTGGACCTTGCTCTCTCCTTTGGAACACTCCCGATCTTTGGACTCGGTAACTGAAAGCTGCCGTTTCTGGCACGGATTTCTGTGTGTGTGCATGTTAAGGAACCGTTGCAACTGGAGCTGTCTCCTCACGAGCCGGTTACACGTATAGAGCTGAGTTAAAAGAAGGTGTCTCCCTTGCTACCCAGCCCTTACAAGAAGTAGATCACCACAAGACTACTTACACTTTCAAAGTACTGCATTCTCCTTGCTTGACAGATTACACTTTAAGACGTTGCATAAAAGGAAAAATAGTCACAAGTATTTTGGATCACCTGTCTAGTGTTAGCACTGCCGGAGATGAACTGTGCCAGGAGTGTTTTACATCAGTGTGAATAAAAGAGCCCCTAAAAAAAAATTTTTCCCCTATGAATTATTTATTGAAAAAATAAAAGCAGCTTGTATAAATGATGGCAAAATCCTTCAAACTAGACATTGCATAAGATCTGTTGTACTTCATGGAAGCTTAAAAAAAAAATTTTAGAATATGAAATTTGAGGTTTCCCTTGATATTAGGACATTATCTCAAACTCCTTGATGCCTCTCAGGCAGACAATCCAAGTGCTTGGATTATTTATATTATTATTTTCACCAAAACACTGAGAAACTGTCATCATTTCATCTTTCCCATTAAAAAGAACAGGTGTATAAAGGAATACAATTACAATTCTTAATAAATCAGCACCTACCGACGTATTTAATGCTCTTTAAGACTGCTTCATCTACAGACAAAACCTGAAGTACCTACGGCTAGCAAGTTTCTTTTTGTTTGTTTTTCATCAGCTTCAGAGAAAAAGAAATCAGCTTGACACGAAAATCAAAGCGGTGTTTTAATATGCACAAAGTCTAGCTTCATTCGTTAGCAGTCCAATCCAGTTCCTGCAGAAAAGGAGTGGGTGGTTTTTGCTACCAACTTAAATGGAAGTAGGATCCGCCACAAAAGGAGGAAGATGTACAGCTGTTATGTTAGATGTGCAATACTTGCCTGGACAATGGAAGTATTCCCCCGGACCCGCTCTCGGGTACCTGTCTGGCAGCACAAACTGCTAATCCTCCTCCTAGCTCTACCACCACCACTACCTCGTTATGTCAAATCAGATTCCAAAGATACCATCTTATTATGTAAAAATGTATGCATTTTAACTTCAAGCAGAAAGGGCTACTTTCAATTTACCCTGCTTAATCAACGGCTTGATTTCTACAGCAATATAAGTAGAAGCAGCAGCAACTTTTAAGAAAACACAATCCATTTCTACAGTTTGTTCTAGCACGTGAAAGCTTTCAGATGGAAACCGGAGTGCCTCCGTCAATTTTGTACCCTGCGAGAAGCCCGTGAGACACAGGCACCTTCATTTGTGCAGGTGAGTCCCTTAAAAAAAAAATAAATCAGAATAAAAAGGCAGGAGGCATCACTTCAACTCACACAAACAGCAACTGTTTAGCCCCGTTTGAGAGACACAAGCGTAAAACTGATGTCAGGGGCCGGCCAAGCCCCTCCACCACCGCTGTTCGAGCAATAGCAAATTCTACGGTGGCCAAAGCCATCACCCGGTGACGGCCCCCGGAGCCACCCTGCTGACTTCGGCGGGCACCGGCCGAAAACGCCTGGGCTCCGCCGGCCCCGGGAGGTGTCCGAGCACGGACTGCCACCCACGCCAACCTCCGGCGTGGGACTGCGGGGGAAGGGGCTGCCAGACGGCGGTGAAAGGGGCAGATCCGCTGTGTTGTACCCCGGCAGCTGACCCATCGCTGTAAATCAGGCCCTGAGGGTCCCTGGGGACGGCACACAACCCCCTCCATAGATGTGCAACAAAAGTGGCCCTGGGTTTTCCAGCTGTGCTTCACAAAACGCACGCAATGACAGCAGGTAG
>NW_009614011.1:1370-3701 GCF_000690535.1 Cariama cristata | reverse complement strand
ACCGGAGGCACCGGCAGTCTGGGGAGGCTGTGAAGCGGTGATCCAGCCATCGCACCTCAGCGCTGCTGTTGCACCGATCTAGAAAGCAAAGAGCAAAGAACAGGTTCAGTGCTTTTGAATCCCTGGGAAAAACCCTTTTCCCTCTTTTTTACCCTGCTAATGTGTTGATTATGTCTTTTTTTTCCTCAGATGCTGACTCTGGAGAGAAGAAAGTCGATCCTGAGCAATGCCTAAAGCTACCTGATGTAACCACAGTTAGCAAGAACGTTAGTCCCCATGAGACGACTGGAGCGGCTATGAGGAAAAGATCCCACAGAAGTCCCAGCCTCAAGAAAAGCCCCTTTGGACCTAGTCCCAAGAGGCTGTCTCCCTGGAGAAGCAGTTCCAGGAAAGACCGTACATCGAGTTCTTTTAACTTGTCCCCGAGACGGCTCATCACCACTCCTCAAGCCAAACGTCGCTCTTGGCGTCGTTCGAGCCTGAAGGGGACAAAACGCCGAAAATCTCTGCCTCCCGTTCACCAGGATGTCACTGGTACATCCTCCCCTTCTTCCCTTTATCAAACTCTCTCAAGAAACTTGCAGGGCAGCCTACAGGAAGGTGAAATTGGATTTCATGGCAGAACCTTTAGGTTGATTACAGCATAATTGCATTATTCCTAACTAGTAGCCACTGATGTCTGTGTTGGAAGTGGTCTGGGAGGTCCAGGTGCTTGAGGATAAAAGGAGATCTTGCATTAACGGCTGGTGTAGACCAGTGGCTTGCAGTCTCTGCCTTTTTATTTCCATGGCTGAGCCTTAAGTGTGACTTCTCCTCGTTAGGAGCTCTGTTTCTTCCTCTTTTTTCCCTGTTCATTCCATATCCTGCAAACCGCACTCCTATACAACAGCAGGTTTTAGCGTCTTTCAGAAATATTTTAGCCGTTTGCAGGTTGGTGTGAATGTAATTTGTCTTAAACAAGTTTGTCCTGTTTTTTCAGAATTAAGCAAATCAATTAGCCTGGATCTGCCAGAGATAGACCGGCTTTCTGCGCTGTTGTTGTCCAGTTTCCAGGTAAGATCCTCTTTTTTAAAAAAGTGAATTATTTTTCTCTTGCTTGCCTTCTGCCACTAAATGTATGTTCTGATTTGTGTAAAACTGAGTTGTGAAATAGGGGCTGGGGAGGGAGAGAGTCCTTTCTCCTTCAGTAACACACCCTCCCACCGTGTCCTACAGCTCAGGAAAGGGCACTAAGACTTTCTTTTCCATCTTCTCTTAGTTTTCTGCGCAGAAGCTCGAACATATCTTGAAGCAGACTGACAGCTTTAGCCCTGAGGCTTTCCAAGCTAACGGTAAGGCGTGATATATGCATCAGCAAGGGTAATCCTGAACTTAAAAATACCGGCCCTTCCCTAACATCCTCTTAAAATGAAACCGGCTGTCTTCTAGAAAGGGTGGGTGCAGCCAAAAATATGGGAATGATGGTTTTGAGCAGTTTTTAAGATGCTGTGCATGACTTCAGTTTCTAGGAGGGAAGAGAAATGGACATGGTAAAGTAAACCGCGGCCACGGGGATGAGTTACGCCTTTAGAAACAGTGGTAACGATAACAACTAGTAATAACTAAAATGCCTTCCGATAAGGAATCGGAGCATTGTCTGCCAGTTAGGAAACCGCTTCGCTTTTTAGCATTACTGATTTTGTAGGCGGTGAGTACGAGCATGGTTTTATCCTGTTTTATTTTGTCTCCATCTCCAGTGCAGTCGGTTTCAGAAGACCTGCAGCGATATGTGCAGAAGTTGAAACGAGATGGAACGCTGAAGAGCTGTGTAGAAGACCCTAAAGGGTAAGGACTCACCAAACTCGTCCCTTGTGGAGTGTAGGCAGTGAGTCGTATCGCTTTTGGGGGCGGCGGGGGGGGAAAGGGGGTAGCCTGAACGCAAAATGCATCCGTTGCCACGTACGAGGACCTCTGCTAGCAGAAACCGTCCTAACCCAGTTGTGTCAAAACGCTTTGGGTTCATTTAAACATTTTAATTAGCTGGCTTCCCTCATCCGGGCAGCTATAACAGAAGCAGGGAGGGAAGGCTAACCTGCAGCTGTCCCAGCAGATTTTTTTGGGGGGTGAAACTTTTAAATGGGAAAGAAACCACTCTGTGTTATCCCTTTGTACTCCCTGGAGAGGGGAGTGGTTCCTACAGACCAAAGAAGATTTTGCCTATTAAACAAATGAATAAATATATATAAAAATCACAGGTATACGCGCGTGGATTGTATATTTGGGGGATCACACGTAGCTGGGGTTGTTAGGCCTGGAGATGAGGAGGCTCCGGGGAGACCTTCATAGCGGCTG
>NW_009614011.1:0-1360 GCF_000690535.1 Cariama cristata | reverse complement strand
AAAGGGGGGGCTACAGGAAAGGTGGGGAGGGACTCTTTATCAAGGAGTTTAGCGGTAGGGCGAGGGGCAATGGCTTTAAACTGAAAGAGGGCTGATTTAGATGAGATATTAGGAAGAAATTCTTCCCGCTGAGAGTGGTGAGGCCCTGGCAGGGGTTGCCCAGAGAAGCTGCGGCTGCCCCATCCCTGGAAGGGTTCAAGGCCAGGTTGGATGGGGCTCGGAGCAACCTGGTCTGGTGGGAGGTGTTGGAACAATATGATCTTTAAGGTCCTTTCCAACCTAAACCATCCTATGGTTCTGTTTTTTTGGTTTTGCTTTACGGCCCGCCCCATCATCTGAATCTGCAAAGAGGAACCCCCTTGCCTGTGGCTCCAAGGATTTTTGGGGCTAATATCACCAGTACGGGGAATATTTGGGGGGGCGTTGATCTTTACCGAGGAGACTTTTTGTATTCTGCAATTCTAAGCATTCACAGAAGCACCCAGCAGACACCAGAGCCCACTGTGATACAGGTGTGGAACGTATACGTCTCCCTATATAACGCTGACATCGTATCTGTGCTTCAGGGTTTTACTGGACTTGGCTTTGGATGAGTCGGTGGCCCAAGTTAAGGAGTACATCACCAGGTAAGAGCGACTGCGTGCGCAGTCCGAGACTCCCAGCACCAACATGGGTTTGGACACCTCGCCCTGGAGGGTATTTTAGGGTGTATTTAATTCTGTAGCTGTTTTTCTGACAATTACGGACCTGTTCCCTCCTGTCGCTCCGCAGGTTCGCTGCCGAGTGTCAGGCCTGGGATCAGCTCTTACTGCGCTACCAAGAAAGTGCTGAAGAAATGTCCAGGTCTTGGATTGTTACCATCTTACAGCGGTTTGGTATTTGAAAAGAAAAATAAAATGATGCCGTTAGAGCCAGATAAATGATTGTTGTTGTTGTTGTTTGTTGTTGTTTTTGCAGGCAGCTGGAGGAATGCAAGAAGGATCGAGGACAGGCGGAGCCTCTGACTTACCTCCAAACTTCTCAGGGCCACGTCCTCAGCAGCAAACCCAACTACCAGAAGATCCTGGAGGACCAGGGGGAGGTCCTGAGCTGCATGGAGCTTGTGGTGAGTTGGTCTCAGCTGGTTTTGGGGAAAATATTCACGGATTTACCAAAATAAATTGCTTTTTTTTTGTGGTTAACGCTTGGGTTTTGCAGATTGATGAACTACAGCAAGCTGTGAAGCTGCTGCAGGCTTTCAGCGAAGACAGCCAGCAGTACCTGCGGCGACTGTCGGAGCAGCTTGGTAAGCGGGAGTCCCTCGAGGAAGGGAAGCCTGTTTTGGGGGTTATTAACGGGAAGTTAACGGGCATTTTCCCCT
>NW_009614010.1:9377-10613 GCF_000690535.1 Cariama cristata | reverse complement strand
CATCCTCATTGCCCAGCATCCTGCCACAGTCTTCCTCTGGGAAAGAAATTCAGGCACAGAGCTGGGATCAGACCGGTTCACCCCTGCCTGGCATCGCCCCCGCAGCGAGAGCGTTTCTTCCCATTAATCACCCCCACCCCAAAGCGGGATGCTGGCCTGGCACTCGGAGCAGGATCCCAGCAGGATCCCAGCAACAGATTGGTACCGATGAGCTTTGGAGCGCTCCAAAAATACTGAGCGGAGAAGGCAGGGAGCAAAAAATGGCTGAGATTCAGTGAAATCAAAGGCATAATTAAAATGCAGCCCGTGTGAGTGTATTTTTAGGGCCCTACAAAAAGGCTCTAAAACATTGAATTCACATCAGCACGCGAATGTTCCAGTTTAATGGGATCCTGGGGCCTGTGGGGAAGAAGTGAGAGATGCTTAATTGTCAGTGTTTGTGTTTTATTCATGATTGAACATACTTAGCAAGCGAAAACTGATTTGCTGCAGGCTTCTCGCTGCTTGTGTGGCTTTAAACCTTATTTTGGCCAGGACTGGCATATGCTGAGATGAACAATTGCCCGGTGTGCTGGAAGGGCCGGTTGTTCCCGGTGTTTGCGTGACCTGTGCTTGGAGAAGGGATTATCGCCTTCCCTCCCCTGGGGAGCTCCCTGCCAGGGCTGCCTTGGGGTACTCAGCGCTTGCGTGGGCTCCGGAGGGGATCGCAAACAGAAGAAAAATCCCATGGGGGTAAATCAGGAATGGCCTCCAGCCCAGGAGGTCCCTGAATGCAGGTGGCCGGACCCTGGGAGAGCCTTGGGAGAAAGCTTGGATGCTTCCCATCTCCTCCTGGCTTCCCCTCGTGCCCGAACCCGAAGGGCACAGAACAATTTGCTCAGAGGTCGGTGCTGCTGTGGCAAAGCCAAGGTAGAAACCAGACTCCATCCCACGTCGCTCCAACAGCCGAGAGCCATCGGAGCCGCCTGGGCGCTGCCAAAATGGCGCGGCTGGACCTGCATGGAGCCTTGGGTGTGATGAATCCTCTGGCCTCTGCAGTGCCAGGAGGCAGCACCTGCAGCTCAGGTAGCGATCCTGCCTTTGGGGACCTGCGTGTGGCCGTGGCCGTGGCCGGTAGCTGACTCACTGCCCATCCTTAGGGAGGGATTGTGGAAGCGGCTGCTTTTCCCATCAGAGCCAAATTTGTGCGGCACCTTGCCCGCTCGGCTGCGCAGGTGGAGGAGGGATGAGCCGGCA
>NW_009614010.1:9039-9343 GCF_000690535.1 Cariama cristata | reverse complement strand
CGGTTGGGGGGGAACGGGGGGGGGTTTGCCATGGTGCAAAGCGGCTCCGGCTCATCAGTGGGATGGTGGCTCGTTAGGGAGGGTGGTTTTTTTTTTTAATCTGTTGTGAAACGATGTGCAGATGGCACAGCCGCCCGGCCGGAAGGAACGAAGGAACGCGGGATGCCAAGGCAGGGTTCCTTATTTTACATCGCTTCCCTTGCCAGGGAACAAATGTGCCTCACTTCAAAATAATAATTATAAAACCTGGGAGAGGATCCAGGGAACCCAAAACCCTTCTGTGGGTATCAACACATTGGCTGAA
>NW_009614010.1:7713-9017 GCF_000690535.1 Cariama cristata | reverse complement strand
TGCCCAGCCCGGCGGGCAGATGCCCACGTTGCCGAGGCTGTGGTGTGTTCGGTGGATGGATGTCAGCCCAGCGGGTCACGGCTGGTTCGGAGACTTGCACTTGGGGTCACGCTGTGATTTAAAAAAGGGGAAAAGGAGTTCCCTCTTACCTTGCACCCCAAGGAATAGCCCTGTACCACCAGGCTATGTCCTGTCCCCGCTCCGTGCCCAGGAGCAGCCCTGCCTGCAGGGAGGGCAGGCGTTGCTGCGCCCGGCCGTATAAAACCTCCCAGCTTGCTCCTGAAGCTGCAGGAAGGGGAATAAGGAGTTGTTCTAATTGCACCCACCGAGCACCAGCTCCCCTCCCTGTCCCCTGCGTTGGGGACACCCGGGGACGGACACTGCGCCGCTGCCTCCTGCCAGTGCCTGGCACGCTGGGTGTGATGGCACTCGGCGGGCAGGCTGCTGTCTGACGGGAGGTAAATGCCAGTCCTTACATGCACTCAGGATTAGTAGCCGCGATGGAAAAAGCTGGAGCCAGCGACAGCTTGTGTTGTGAGAACTGCCTGTGCCGCAGCCGGCTGTCGCGGGGGCCTGGGGGTCCCCTCAGAGACCCCAGGGTGCCCAGAGAGCGGCTGCTGCCTCTTGAACTGGGACTCGCTGGGATTTTCTGGCCTGAGATCAAGAAGTGCCATGGGATGTGGGTCTGGTGAAGCTGCAGTTTCCACTTTACAGCGTGGAGAAGAAGGGAGTTAGAAGGGGAAACTGAGGCACGTAAAGAGTAAAGGATCCTGAAGGGTGCAAGGAGGGCTGGGAACGGGTCCCTGACTCCTGCAGGGGTGTCCTCCTGCAGCGAGCATCCTCCATTTGCGTAGCCAACATGTGTCTTGCTCTCTCCTCCTTCTCTCCAGGCTTCCACGTGATCCCTTCAGTGTCCAGCATTGTTCCCGAGAGCTGCCTGCTCATCGTGGTGGGCCTTTTGGTTGGGGGGCTCATCAAAGGGGTGGGTGAAAAGCCCCCCATCCTCAAGTCGGACATCTTCTTCCTCTTCCTCCTTCCACCCATCATCTTGGATGCCGGCTATTTTCTCCCCTTGCGACAATTCACCGAGAACCTGGGCACCATCCTCATCTTCGCTGTGGTGGGGACGCTCTGGAATGCCTTCTTCTTGGGTGGGCTGATGTACGCCGTGTGCCAGCTCGGCGGCCCTGGCCTGAACCACATCGGCCTCCTGGCCAACCTGCTTTTTGGCAGCATCATCTCGGCCGTCGACCCGGTGGCCGTGCTGGCCGGCTTTGGAGAGATCCACCTGAACGAGACGCCCC
>NW_009614010.1:354-7695 GCF_000690535.1 Cariama cristata | reverse complement strand
TGCTGAACGATGCCGTCACGGTCGTAAGTGGATGAGGGGGATTGGCCAAGGGGATGGGATTGGCTTTGGTGGAGCATCTCTGGGTGGTGGCACCAGGATTGGCAGCTGTCAGTCAAGCCCTGCCGGCAGAACCGTAGACTGGGCCATTGCAAGCTGCCAGGTGCCTCCTGCCAGCTGAGCTGCAGCAGCTCCGCTTACTCCTGACCTTTTGCAGGTGCAAAGCTAAATATAGCGGCTTAAAACACTGCAGAGGTGGGTTGAGGTGAAACGTTTTACTTGGCGGTTTGGGGAGACCGAGAGCGTGTGCCCAGCCAGTTACCACCTCTCGGTGAAGAGCAGGATTGTGCCCGGCGCCTTCGTCTCCTGGGAATCCGCTCTCCTGGGTGAAATTGGTACCTGCTGCCGTGCCCGTGCCTGTCCTGCCAGGGAAAGCGAGGAGGAGCGCAGAGGGGCAGGCGCTGGGTCAGGCAGCATTACCACGTAGCTGCTGCTCCCTCCTGTGCCTTCCTCATGTGGTCTTCCTTGCTGTCCTTCAACTGCGGCACCAAGGAGGTGGGGGGACAGGACATGGCCGGCCGTGGCAAGGGGGGAGCCAGGCTGGCATCCCACCCGGGTCACCCCTTAGCCCCAGTCTTTGAGCAGCAGCTTTGCAGGGACCTTTGGGAGGTTCAGGGACAAGGCCACCTGCTCTGGGGCCATGCCATTTCCAAAGGACCTCTGTGTCCAGGTGCTGGCTTGGCCGTCAGCGTGGCGTTCTCCTCTCTGCAGAGCTGACCTCTAAATTTGCTTCTAACCCACTGCTTTTTCCTGGCTCTTCCCCCGTATCCCAGCTGTCCGCTTCGGAGCTGGCTGCTCAGCCCGCTGCTGACGGGGTTCCTGGTGACGAGGAACGTGGTGTCCCACCACAGGGCTTTTCCCAGGCATTTCTCCCCACTTTTGACCAGAGAGGCTGCCTGCAGGATCTGTGTCCCTGCTCCCATCCCTGGGGAATGCTTTTGCCTTCTGCTGTCACGTCTGTCTCTGCCCGTGTCCCAGGACCCGGCCCTGGCAGGCAGAAGCTGGCACCTCGCCCTCCGTCCCTGCAGGATGCTCTGAAGCCCATTTCCCATCCTGACCACCTTCTACTTTAAAATCTCTCCAGTAAATGCGTCTGGGGGTGGGAGGAGGCGATGAAGCCCTGGCTGGGCTCCTCCTGCGAGGATGCCCTCTTAGCTACAAAGCTGTGTTAAGGGTTTGGGCCGTTCTCTGGGCTGAGCAGGGCAGATACTGGCATTTCTCTCCACGTGGCTGTCGCCTGTGCCCCAGCCTGGGTCTGTCCTGACCTGCTTGTTGGGAAAGAGGAACGGTCTGTGGCTGGTTCAGACCCTGACCAAAGCCCCTCCTAGGACAGCGGTTGGGGCTGTGTTGGACAGCCGAGCTGTCCCAGACCCATCTCTGATGGCACCGTGTCCCTGTGAGCCTCAGAGGATGGGGAGCAGGTCCCTACGGGTCTGTCTCACACCACCAGCTTTTTTTGGCATGAGGCTTGGTCAAGCACAGGACCCAGCTCAGGATCACCAAGCACTGGCACACCTCATCTCAGGTGTGCCATGCTGGGTCCCTGCCTGGCTCCCTTTGCCGCCGCTCTCCCAAGGAAGGTCCCCGTGCAAATCTCCGCCGAGGTGAGGCTGTCTCTTCCCAGCGGGGCACTTTGAACCCCCCTTTCCCTTCTCCCTCCCAGGTCCTCTACCACCTCTTTGAGGAGTTTGCCAACTTCGAGCAGGTGACCATTATCGATATCATCCTCGGCTTCCTCAGCTTCTTCGTGGTGTCGCTGGGCGGTGTCTTCGTGGGCGTCATTTATGGGGTGATCGCTGCCTTCACGTCCCGCTTCACCTCCCACATCCGTGTCATCGAGCCCCTCTTCGTCTTCCTCTACAGCTACATGGCGTATCTCTCTGCTGAGCTCTTCCACCTCTCTGGCATCATGGCGTGAGTTGGGCACGGGTGGGATGAGAGGACCTCCTGTCCCCAGGACCATTTGGAGGATTTACTCTGGTGTAACCACAGCCCTCTGGCTGTCCCAGCATGGCCAGTACATGCCCAGTGAGGGCCAGAGGTGTGTTTGGACTGGGATATACAGGAAGGCAGATGAGGGAAGTGACTCTCTTGAGGTGTCCCACAGATCCCGGGGTGCTGGCAGCCCATTGTCCTGCTCTGGGGGTTGGTATAAAAGCACAAAACGCTGCTGCAGGGCCAGGGGTTGGGGTTGTCCCCATGTCCCCATGGCTGCTGAGTGCCCAACCTTGCCCCTAGACTCATTGCCTCCGGCGTGGTCATGCGGCCCTATGTGGAAGCCAACATCTCCCACAAGTCCCACACCACCATCAAGTATTTCCTCAAGATGTGGAGCAGCGTGAGCGAGACCCTCATCTTCATCTTCCTGGGTGTCTCCACCGTGGCTGGCCACCACTACTGGAACTGGACCTTCGTCATCAGCACGCTGCTCTTCTGCCTCATCGCGAGAGTTTTAGGTGAAGTGTCAGTGTGGTGGCAAAGTCCTTGGGGATGATCCTGGGTGATGGACAGTGCTCGAGGCCACGAGGCCCAGGTTTGCCTTGCTGGGGAGACTGGAGTTGACTGGGTGGCACTGCTCCACCATGGGCATCAGCCTTGCTGGGGGTTGGCTTTGTGGGAAAGGGGGGTTAAGGCCACGTTTGTGCTAGACATGGTGTTGAAGCTGGTGAGGGGTGTTGGGATGAGCGAGCAGGGCAGCACCCACCTTCACCCATGGCCCCAAGGGGGTGACACCACGCTGGGCTGCAAGCTGGGGTTCTTTGGGACTGGAGGGCATCCTTCACCATCCACTCACATGGGGCTCTGTCCTGCTCTCCCAGGCGTCCTGGTCCTCACCTGGTTCATCAACAAGTTCCGAATTGTGAAGCTGACGCCAAAGGACCAGTTCATCATCGCCTACGGGGGCCTGCGGGGCGCCATCGCCTTCTCCCTCTGTTACCTCCTGGACTATAAGCATTTCGGCATGAGGGACATGTTCCTCACAGCTATCATCACTGTCATCTTCTTCACAGTTTTCGTGCAGGTTGGTGGCATGCAGGTGGTCACGGTGTGGTTTCAGAGGGAAAGGAGGTTATTCAGTGAGCCACATGGGTGTGTGGAGAGTGAGGAGCACGGCCCCAGCCTTCATCCTTCATCCCATCACCGTCCACCTTCTCCAAAAGCTCTTGAGGCTCCCGAGTGACACCGGCGGTGCTGAACCCATGGTTCGGCTGTGCTGAACCCATCCCGCTCCCACCGGTGTGCCTTGGGGAGAGCTCTAACCCACCTTCCCCATTCCCTAGGGCATGACCATCCGGCCCTTGGTGGACCTACTGGCCGTGAAGAAGAAGCAAGAGACGAAGCGCTCCATCAACGAAGAGATCCACACGCAGGTAACCCACTGCGCCCGGCCGGCCCTTCCCGCACGCTTCTCTTCGCCGCCTTAGCCCTCTTCTCTCTCTGCTTCTGCCACCTCCACCGCTGTAACCAGGCGGGTTTACAGAGCGGGAGCTGCCCCTAAATCGGTGCCCAAGGTAAGGGGGGACAGAGCGAGGGCTCTCCCCACTCTGTGTCGTCCAGTGCCCGCTCCGACCCAGACCTCCCCTGTGCCTGGTAGAGCAGCAGCCCGGTTGCATAGGACCGTGCTGCCCTCCTGGGGCCCACCCTGGACCCACAGCCCTGATTTTGCACCCCCTGAGTGCCCTCACCCCTGTGTCAACGTGGGTGTCGGGGTGGGGAGAGGGTGGGCAACAACAGGCCTGCGAGCTGCCGACACCTTGGACCTTCTCTTCCAGTTCTTGGATCACCTTCTGACGGGGATCGAGGATATCTGTGGTCACTACGGGCATCACCACTGGAAGGACAAGTGAGTGTTGAGGTTTGGTGACTCAGGGGACCCATGGGGGAGATGGAGAAGGGTTTCAGTCACCTCCTGGCAGGTTTTCCAGCCCTATGCTGGATCCCTGGGCTGTAATATCCATGCACACACTCCCCTCGATGAATTACGGCCCTGGATTGGGTGCAAGTGGGGCTGCAGGGCTGCACCGCTTCGCCACGCCAAATACAACATGCCCACAGCAGTGTGGGAGCTGCCCGTGGCTGGTCCTTGAAGGAGCTCAGGACCATCCCTTGTGGGTACGAGCAGCTGCTGGGTGTTTCGGAGGCTGCCTGGCTCGGGGGGGAGTTGGGGAAGCCTGGCCTGACCTGCGTTGGTGGGAGCTGAACCATCGTCTGCTGGGCTGCACCGCTTCGCCACGCCAAATACAACATGCCCACAGCAGTGTGGGAGCTGCCCGTGGCTGGTCCTTGAAGGAGCTCAGGACCATCCCTTGTGGGTACGAGCAGCTGCTGGGTGTTTCGGAGGCTGCCTGGCTCGGGGGGGAGTTGGGGAAGCCTGGCCTGACCTGCGTTGGTGGGAGCTGAACCATCGTCTGCTGGGCTGGGCCAGGGATGGGGAGCAGGGAGTGGGTGCTGGGGCAGGGGGAGGTCTAATGTGTCACTGCTCCTCCTTTCCCCACATTCTCGGGAAGGCTGAATCGCTTCAACAAGAAGTACGTGAAGAAGTGCCTGATTGCGGGGGAGCGGTCCAAGGAGCCCCAGCTCATCGCTTTCTATCACAAGATGGAGATGAAGCAGGCCATCGAGCTGGTGGAGAGTGGGGGCATAGGCAAGATCCCCTCTGCTGTCTCCACCGTCTCCATCCAGTGAGTTCCCCAGCGCTGGCCACCCTGTGCCTCCGATGGGCCCCTGGTGTAGGCTGAGCCCTCCCTGCTAGTGGCCGCAGGGCAAGTAGCTGTTGGGCCCTGCCGTGGCCATCGCAGTGTCATTCTGAATCCTGTCTGTCCACACAGGAACATCAACCCCAAGACCCTCCCCGTGGAGCGCATCCTTCCAGCCCTGTCCAAGGACAAGGAGGAGGAGATCCGGAAAATCCTTCGCAACAACCTGCAGAAAACCAGGCAGAGGGTAAGGTGTCCCCTGGCACCGTGCGTGCCCCCTTTGCTTGCCCCCAGGACCACTTCCCACCAGAAGCCCTTGGGGCCAGCTGGGCCCTTCACCCCTGGTGTCCCTGCCCTCCTGTCCCTCGTGTTCCTGGTCTGGTTCTCCCTCCCCAGGAGGCTTTTCCTCCCGGGATGGTGCTGGGATAGTGTTGAGGGGGAGGCTGGCTGGGTCGGTGACTGAGCCCAGCGGTTAAACCTTCGCTGGGCTAAGGTGCGTCCAGATCAGACATCCCACGGTAGCACACAAGGGACGAGCCACCAGCTTGCCTGGACGTGCTCTGCCCACTGGTGGCTGTTTCATCCACCTCCAAGGGAAACGGTGCTGTGACCTTCCTTTGCCCTTCTGGGGGTTTTATTTTAACCCATCTTTTTTTCTTGGGGCCTTTTCCCAGTTGCGATCCTACAACCGGCACACGCTCGTGGCCGACCCCTACGAGGAAGCCTGGAACCAGATGCTCCTGCGGAGGCAGAAGGCCCGGCAGCTGGAACAGAAGGTGTCAAGGGGACGCTGGAGCAGGGATGCTGCCGCAGGCTGGGGAGGACAGGGGTCCAGGGGGGGCTTCCCAGCCTGGGAAGGACATCGGTGTCCCACATGGGGAGGGGGCTGAGGTTCCAATGACAGCGGGTGACCCCAAACCTTGGGAGTCCTCTGATTGCCCCAGGCTCCAAGCAAGTCCTTGCAGCACGGCTTGGAGGATGCTTGCACATGTCCTCTGCATCCCGCTGCTGCTTCTTGCCCATCCCTGTGGCCGGGGGGGGGTCAGTTCCCTGCCTCCCCTTCCCCATTTACCCTGACCACTCCGATGGAGACAATCCCTGTGCTCTGATTCCAGATGAACAACTACCTGACCGTGCCGGCTCACAAGCTCGATTCACCCACCATGTCCCGGGCTCGCATAGGCTCAGGTAGGTGGGACTGAGCTGCTGGGGGAACGCCGCTGCCGGCACCTCGCTGGGCATCGCCAGCACTTCGGTGCTGAAACACTCGGAGGTTGCGTTGTCCGGCACCCGCTCAGCTCCCCTGCGGCTCTCCAGCCCCAATGGTCTCCATCCCACTCCCCCGTGTGCGATGCAGCCGAGCCCCAGGGATTTGCTGTTCTCAAGCCTGAGCTCTGCCTGAGCGGAAGCATCCAGCTTGCTTCCCAACACGCTTCCCGCTGGGAATTGAGCTTGGCCGGTCGGTGGATCTGTCCGGAGCTCAGCTCGCTCCATCCACACAGCCACGTTTCTGGCCGTGCCTCTCGCTGCGCTCTACAGGGGAACGGACCAGGAGTCTCAGCCCCCAGACCTACCCCGGGACTCCCACCTTCTCCATCACACGTTTGCTTTGCCTTCTTTGGTTCCTCCTGTCCTGTGTGTCCTCTCCTGCTTTGGGGACGGTGTGACGGGGTGTGACGGGGTGCGATGGGGTGTGATGGGGTGCGACGGGGTGCGACGCTGCTGCCGGCGCTTGCGGAGCGGGCGGTGAATCGGCAGAGGGCAGCTTCAGCCCTGGCAGACGGCGCAGCCCTGGGAAGCAGAGCTGGGCTGTCTGGAGCTGCTCCAGATGGGATGTGGGGAGGAAAAAAAAGGAATTAAACAGCAGACTTGGAAATTGGAAACAGAGTGTTAGCGAGCCCAGGCATCCCAGCCCCAAACATCTGGGATGCATTAGCTGGGGGTCCCCCCAAGACCCCCCCTTTCCCGTCCCAAGGTTATCCTGAGCCAGTTTGTGCATGATACTGCGAGATGGGCCCTGCCTGACCCCCCTCTGCCTCCCCAGACCCACTGGCCTATGAACCCAAGGCGGACTCAGAGAACCTGCCCATCATCACCATCGACCCAGCCTCCCCGCAGTCCCCGGAGTCCGTGGACCTGATGAACGAGGAGCCCACGGGCTGCGGCGGTCTTCCACCCTCGCCCGAGGAGGATGAGGAGGGGCTGGTGATGCGGGTGAAGGAGCCTTCCTCCCCGGGTACTGACGATGTCTTCACCCCGGGGACCGGCGACAGCCCCAGCAACCAGCGGATGCTGCGGTGCCTGAGCGACCCAGGGCCTCGGCCGGAGCCAGAGGAGGGGGAACCCTTCATCCCCAAAGGGCAGTAGCAGCTGGTGCCCAAAGCCTCACCCACCTTTATGCGGTTTCTCTCTCTCTTCATTTGTTCTTTCTTTGCTCTCCTTTTTGGTTTCCTCTGTCCACTACACACCGGGTTCAGGAAGGGGAGACCGTCCTGGATGGACTGGGATTGCCAGGACAGCTCTGCCCAGCAAGCCCTGGGCTGGCCCCAAGGAGCGGGGAAGGAGCCCCCGGGATGCACCGGGCTCC
>NW_009614010.1:0-213 GCF_000690535.1 Cariama cristata | reverse complement strand
CGGTGGCCATGAAGCTGGAGGTGTCCGTGGCGGCGTCCCCACGGCACAACTTCGTCTCTCCCCAGCTTGTGTTTCACCTGCCCCCTTGCCTTGCTCCGGAGCGGAGAGATGGGAAAACGGGATCCAGGCTCTGCACCGGGGCTCTTGCACCCACCACCTCACCTGGCACCCTCCCAGGGACCTCGGGCTTGTGCCGCTGCTCCCTACCTTGGC
>NW_009614009.1:1075-1707 GCF_000690535.1 Cariama cristata | reverse complement strand
ACGTCCAAGTCACCCCACCCTCACCGGGAGCCCTTTGCGCGCACACGGTGGGCAGAGCGCGGTGTGGAAGGCTGGAAGGGAGGGGAAAAGCCACGAACACATGTGCTCCAGGTGGGCATCACCCTGCAAAGCAAAGCCTTGTCCCCAGCACAGGTGACAGCCCTTTGCTGGCCCCCCACCCCAGCTGGGGGTCACCGCTGGGCGATGCTCCCCGCCACGGGCAGCTGTGCCGGGCGCAGGGGCACGGGAGGCATCCCTGGGGTTACACCACGAGCCCCAGCCAGAACGGGTGCCTGGTGCTGAATGACCTGACTGTGCCGTAGTCCCGCTCGCCCCCTCCAGCCGCCCCATCTGCTCCCCGCTGCCGCAGCACCCTGGCAGCTGCATCGTGGGGGGATTTAGGGGGTGTAGTGGGGAGGAGCCATGTGTGCCTGGCCCCAGCAGGGCAGAGGGGAGCCCAGCACCAGTGGGGACTGCAGGGTGAGGAACTGGTCCAGGTGAAGGTAGGGAAGGGAAAACCTAATTAAGAAAAAAAAAAAAGGGGGGGAATCAATAGCTGTTCTAAAAATGCTTGCTGAGGCTGAGCGATCCCACGAGGGATTAATCCAGCGTGCACTCAGGCCCTTACCCAA
>NW_009614009.1:282-1020 GCF_000690535.1 Cariama cristata | reverse complement strand
TTTTCACGGAAGCCCTGTGCACCCCTGGGGTGGCAGCTTCCAGACGGAGGGTGAAATGGGGAGGAGGTGTCTGATCCCTGCAGGACAAGGCAGAGGCGATGCAAAGCGACTGCTGGCCCAAAGCCCCGGTGCAAACTCGCCTGCCAGGGTCTGGCAGAGCCGTGCCAGGCGTGCTCAAGCCCAGGGCACCGCAGCACCAGCCGTCCCCGTGGAAGAGGAGCCGGTTTGCTGCGGGCAGGAGGCTGAGTTTCCTGAGGGCTACGGAAAAATAATACGGCATGAGAATATCACATAGCTCTTGTTTCACTAAATAGGTTATTTTTCCACTGCCTCACAAAGGCCCCAGTATCGCCTCTCTTCTTATTACTCTTTGTGTCATATGCAGTTAATTATTCATCCCCGTTCTGCGCTCTTTGTGCTGCTCCGTGAGCGGACACGGACCCACTCTGCCCTCGCCTCCCTCCGGGTGCTTCTGTCCCGGTGCGAACTGCTCTGGCTCGAAGCTTCGGCCGTAACCCCAGAGGGCTCAGCAGGACCGGGCTCCTCGCAAGGCCAACGCTATGGGCCCAGATGGAAGAAATTTTGGCTGCAGATGCTCAAATTAACAACCTGAATGGCTCCTGGCCTTGCTTGGGCACTTGGTCTGGGTGCAGTGTGCCGGGAGGAGGAGTGGGGACTGCCAGGGAAGGGTTGGGGTGCCCTGATGTGTACACAGGAAAGCGGGGAGAGGAGGACCTG
>NW_009614009.1:0-205 GCF_000690535.1 Cariama cristata | reverse complement strand
CCCGCGGGTCGGGCCCGGGGGAGCAGGTCGGGCACCCACTGCAAGCTGTGAGCGTCAGCTGCCGCTCAGCGCTGAAACCGTCGAGCGAAAACAGAAAGAAAAAGTATCTGGTTGATCCTCTTTCCATTAGTGCAGAGGGCAACAGAAGTCTCTGGGTCAGATTTCCCTCTCGGAGACTTGGTGCCAAGGAGAGAGGAGTGGCTGG
>NW_009614008.1:339-606 GCF_000690535.1 Cariama cristata | reverse complement strand
ATGTTGTGCTGCGTTGGGTTGTGCCGGACGGAGCGATGCCACACTGAGCCGTGCTGTGCCTTACGGAGGAGCTGTGCCGTACCAGGCTGTGCTGGGCCGTACCAAGCCATGCCGTACCAAGCCGTGCCATACTGGTGGGAGCTTCCATGCTCTTCTGGGAAGTCAGATGCTTTCCCAGACAGCCTCACTGTGAGGAGCCATAGGGAAAGCTGGGAGCCCTGGCCCCCACCCAAAACCCTGTTCGCCCCCAAGGTGGCCTTTGGACCC
>NW_009614008.1:0-252 GCF_000690535.1 Cariama cristata | reverse complement strand
GGGTGCCAGCTGCATGCCCCCAAGACCCCCGCCATGTGCGCCTTATCTGTGCTGAGTCACGGT
This sequence comes from Cariama cristata, assembly GCF_000690535.1. Lineage (NCBI taxonomy): Eukaryota > Metazoa > Chordata > Aves > Cariamiformes > Cariamidae > Cariama > Cariama cristata. The sequence goes on along the minus strand of NW_009614008.1, from coordinate 189 downwards.
GTCAGTGCGGAGCAGCGCCTTGTCCCCGGGGACAGCGCGTCATGCCGGGGCCATTGAGCTGGCCTGGGTGGCCCTGTGGCTGGTGACCTTTGGTTTCGGGGCTCCGCTCTGCCACAGCCCGGGCAGGGTGCAGGGTGCCGTTCGCTTCCCTGGGTGCGGCAGCCGCCGGGCGCCCCCCGGGCGGCTGCG
>NW_009614007.1:4188-4394 GCF_000690535.1 Cariama cristata | reverse complement strand
CGCTCGCCGCCTTCGCTTCCCGGCACAGGCAAGGTCTCCCCTGGCTGTCCCCTGTTCCCTCTGCTGCGGTGGTACCTGGGCCTGCGGTCTTCCGCAGCGCTCTCCTCTTCACCTTCACCTGCCTCCTAGCAACCCTGCATCCCCACGGCTGGGGACCGCGGCGAGCATCCTCTGGCCCCTCGGCTCCCGGGTGACCTACCTACTCC
>NW_009614007.1:0-3941 GCF_000690535.1 Cariama cristata | reverse complement strand
CGGCGCTGGCAAGCTGCTGCCCGCCCCGCGGCAAATAACCTCACCCGCATGCAAGCCAGCCCTGATTTCCCCTGGCACCCTTCTTTCTGAAGCTCTCAGTGAGTTTTGGAGCACTGAGCCGTGGCGATGGAAGGGCAGAGGGGTGGAACTGGGTCTTGGCAGGATCAGGAGCGGTCCTGCAACGGTGTGTGCAGGGGGAGAGGGGTGCAGACACCCACACCGTGATCGCAGCACCAAGAAGACAGTGGAAAAGGGGTCCTGGGAGACCCCGCCACCCAACAACCTGCCCCAGGCCAGCTTTCTCTCCCTCCTTCCTAAAAAAGGGATGGTTAAGCCATTTGAAATCTCTAGCCGTGGTGGTCCCATGACCTCCTTCTGCACCTCCACCACATTATCCTCATGCTGGGAGGCTTCACCCAACTCTCGTTTGCTACTGCAAATTAGGCTTGCTCCTCTTCATCCTTCATCCACCTGCCAGTTCTCCACCCATACATTGAGAAGCACAGGCAACCCTTGAAATCCCTCCCACCCCATCCCGGCTGAACTAAATGTCTATCTATATACACGTTCATTTGTGGGAATTATCCCACCACACTCAGTGTTACCATCGGGCAACCTGCAACTCCTCCAGGCATTCAACTTTGCGATGATGAGGGTTCCTTTCCTTCTCCACAAGTGACTGAGAGTGAACTCGCAGGAGCCCAGGAGCCTACTCCATCACCATGACTTCAGGAGGTGCCACCACATCGTAGGTGCCACCCGTCTCTCTGCTGTCCTGGCAGAGAGACAGGTCCTAAGACGGACCAGCTATGGCAAGAAAAGACCACAGGCAGCAAGACTTATTCCTCCTGCCGTGCATTGCTAGGGCCACAAGAGAGGAGAGGTCTTCTAATGCTTGACCAACAAGCTGCAACATCATGCGAGTCTCTGCTGATCAAGACCTTAAAGGCATTTTACTCCTGGCCCTCATTTCTTCGAAGAGGGAGACCTCGTGGGTTTGGGTTTCTGCAGAGCCCTGAGGGGATGCAGTTATAGTGAGCTTATTCCCATTTTCCTCGTGCCCACGCACGCTGTCCTGCACAATAAATCTCTCTTTCTCCTCCCAGCTATTCCCGCCCACCCAACACGTTGCTGCACCCTACCCCCCTTCCAGCCTTCAGCTGTGCCAGGCAAAATGAGCCGGGTTGCTCAGCCCTCCTTGTTTCGAGGGAAGATTCCCATTTTCCCACGGCCTCTAGTGTCAAAGCATTTCCACAACCTGTGGGGCACAGGACGACACAGCAGCCTGCCTGGTGACAAACCCTGGCCTCTGTGAGGTGAACCAGGATGAGGAGGGGGCTCTGCTACCGTCAAGGTGCTCCCACCTGGCTCTGCAGCTGGGTTATCTCAGCCAATTGTGTTTCTTTTCCCGATCCTTCCCCCCAGGCATCGCATGCTCCCGTTCTCCATCCTGCTTCTACCACTCCAGCCTCAGCATCTTTCTGGGCTGCTCGTTCCTTGTCCCACTGCGGGACCCCATTAACTTTTTATGGCCAGACCATGAGCCTTGTCCCACGCAGCGCATCTCAGATGACCCAAAAAAGACACCACGGCTCCTGTCTGCCCTGAGACCAGCCAGCATGGCAAGCGTGAATCTACACAACTGAGCTCTCCCTTCCAAACAGGCTGGTCAAGTCCATCCTGGCCAGTCGGGATGGTCCCCACGTGGGTCTAAGCCCCACACCATGCCACGGAGGTGCAAACGCGGCTGTGGGCTGGATGCTCATGGCTTATCCAAAGGCTGGGCTTTGCATCCTCTGTCCCCTCCTGACTCCATCCCAGCTCCTGTCCCCATCCTGTGTGACCCCACCAGCCAAGGCAGCGCAAGCTGAGACACGATGGCAATCTGACCGGAGCTCTGGGGTAGGCAGCTGCCTGCTTGCTGCCTGCCCGCTGCTCTCACCACCAACAACCCCCTGCCCTTCCTCCCCAGGTCACCCACTCAGGGCTGCCCGGTGGGTGTGGGTGTGAATCCTGGGGGTCCTTGGAGGCTTCAGTCCCTCTCATGACATTGCCTGGAAGCCCTTAAATTTTAAGCCACCAGGTCAAGAGGTGGCCGGGGAGGGAGGGGACAGAGCAACTAAGGAGAGGGTGGAAGGACAGCACTGTCCCCCATCGCCCCGTCCCGCAGCCGGCTCCGGTCCCAGCGTATCGCCACATTACCTCTAGTCCGCTCTCTTTCCGCACCTCCTCTGCAGCCATTACAACAGACGTCACCCCACGAACAATGCAAACATGCCCGCTCGGGGGATCGTCAGCCCCAGCCCCGCTGGTTGTCCACGTGGCAGCTAAACAGGCCAGATTGCCCGGCTCCAGCAATCCTGTGGGCAGGCTCCTCCTGAGGTCTCCGCTATGATGCTCAGCCCAGAAATTGCCATCATCTCTGCAAAAATGCTACATCCCATCGTGTTGAACATCTCTCCAAATCTTAAGCCCTTATTTAAGTTTTTCAAACATCCTCAGCAAGCTAACAGCCTTTAAACCACAGCATGTTTTTGCTCTCTGAGCACAAAAAGCATCTAAAAATATCCCTCTCCAATACTTTCTTTGCACCACTCCAGGATCCATGAAGACGCCTGGAGCAGCGACTGGCTTCCAGAAAGCGAGCTCAGCCTGCAAAGCAATCCCCACTGGAAGCAGGGATGTGTTTCTCCCCTTCTCGCCCCTTTGCCCCAGCGAGGCGACTCAGCCGTGCCGCTTGGGTGGCTTGGTGGCCCCAGCTGGATGCTATCTGGTGGCAGCACCTTGCAGAGCGGCAACCGGGCTATCGTCATGCCGAGTGAGCAGCCCTCGCTGAGACGTCAGCGCGCTCTGCGCATTTGCTGCTACACCCTTGTTGTTCAGCGTGTTTAAAGCCTATTTAGTTAAGATGGTGGGTGCCGGGCTCAGTGCTTACTGTGTCAGGGATCGCAGCTCTAAACGTCCCCAACCACAGCTGTGCCCCGTGGGGTCACGGCCAGAGGGTCCCGATGTCCCTTGGAGTATCCTCACTCCGTGCTCAGGAGCCGGCATCCCAAAGGCAAACAGGCATGAGGAGCAGCGTGGAGGGAGCAGCGTCCCCGCAGTAAATGGCAGAGCCAGTCAAAAGCATCATTTAATAATCCCACGATTTAATCGCACCTGGACACTAGTTCTCTCACCTGCTTGCGGCCAGCACAGCACCCAGGATCCCATGCCGTCCCGCCGTCATCTCGCCACCTCAGCAGCCCCATCCTGTGCACCCCGAGCCATGCACTCGTGAAGCTCCTCTTGCTGCACGCCAAGGGGTTTCCCTTCCCGACATTTATTACCCAGCATCAAAATCCCATCGCTGAGATGCCACGGAATATCCTGGTGCCGATCCACAGTGGTCTTCATCCTTAGCCAGCTCTTGGTGTGCTCCTTGGGGGTCCTTGCCCTTCGCCTGCTCCTCCCTGAGACCCCGTTTTATCGCAGGTGGTTTGGGCAGCCAGCCTCCAGTGCAGCACCCTTCGCTCCTGACCTCCTGCCCACGGGAAGCGATCGGGCAGGAGACCAGCAGGTCCAAGTCTTTGCCAAGCGCCGATTTCGGCTAATTTGTTTTCCAAGCCTTTGGACAAGACTACCTCCTCCTTTCAACCTTTCTTCTTTCCAGCCCACAAGGAACAAATTTTTGCCGCTGGCATCACTTGTGGCACAGCCCCGTCCCCATCCCTCGCCGGCTCTGGGTGAGGTTCAGGGTTTTTTCCCCATTCCGCATGGCTGCTTTTTTTGTACACAGCAATTTTCCACCTGGCTTTTGTTCTCCGCCTGCCTGGCGGTGCCTCCCTGTCCCTGCTCCCTGCCAAACCCCGTGGGTGATTTTTGAAGGCTTCCAGCGGTCGGGAGGACCTGTACCCTGGTGGGGTGGGACCGAGGAGGGCTGCCTGGCCGGGTGGTGGTCC
>NW_009614006.1:873-1977 GCF_000690535.1 Cariama cristata | reverse complement strand
GGAGACGGGCTGGGATGGGCATCCACTAGCCACCAGGATGGGAACAAATCCTGTACCCCAAACAGGAGTGGTACCTCGCCCCAGTGATGCTGCGGGGACCTGTGGGGTGACCCAGAGCAAGGAGGCTGCAGGGTGGCCCGTTGTCTCCCTTGGGGCCAGGGAGCAAACCTCCGCCCCAGTGGAGCAATCATGGCTGGGGCCGGCCAAAGCCCAGGGGGACAGGATGAGCTACATCATGCCAGCTGGTGCCGTAGGTGTGCCCGTGCCACCTGGGCTTGGCATGGCCCTGCCCCCCAGCCAAGATGTGCTTATGCAGCGGGGTGGCCTTTGCCAGCACTCCCGGTGACACTGCCAGCTTGCCAGGGGGAGAGGAGGGAGCAGAGGGAGGAAAGGCATCCTCACCCCAGCCTGCACCCATGGCCCAGGCACGGGGATACCCTACTTGAGCTGGTAGCCCCTGGGCCTGGCCACCCCAAAAAGCCCTCAGAGGTTTGTGACGGCACCAAAGACGAGGCTTTAGGAGTCCTTTGGGAGTGCCCCCAGCATGCGGCCCCTCGCCGGCTGCCTGTGTGGCTCCTCCCTCCCTCGCCAGGCTGGGCCCCCTCCCCCCCCCCGCCGCAGCCTGGGCCTTTGCCAGAGGGGTGAGGTGCGCCCTGCCATGCCACGAACACCATGGGGATCTCTCCCATTGTCGCTTTGATGGGCGTGCCAGTGTCCCCTCACTGGCACGCTTGGCTTGGCTGTACACCAAGGCATGGACGTGGCTGTATGTCCCCATGGCATGTGGTGTCAGGCCACAGGTTGGCATCAGTCCTCAGGTGGCTGCTGCATCCCTGATGCAAGGGGAGGATGTGCCAGGCAGGGGACGGAGCCCATGGGGTGCCAAGCATGCCGGTGCGAGAGCCTAGGCTGGTGGTGAGCAAAAGTGTCCGAGCCAGCTGCATCCTCATAGCGTGGCATGATGGTGATGTCCCGGAGGGACACCAGCTCAGGGCTCACACCCGGTCTATGGATACACCCCCCCGCAACCCTACATCCCACCCCCCATCATAGCACACTGGTTCGAGACCCCCACAGCAGGGACCCGTGTGGCCCTGGTGCATT
>NW_009614006.1:0-846 GCF_000690535.1 Cariama cristata | reverse complement strand
ATGCCGGTGTAGCCCAGCTAATCCCTTTTTAATCGTCCCCACCCCGCACCGGGCTGAGCCAGGCCGCCCAGGGGACGTGGGGTGCTGGGTACACCCCAGTGCCTGAGCACATCTGGGTGTTATCATTGGGTGTCCCTGCTGTGGGACTGAGCTGTGGGGTGCACGGTGAACCTTTGGAGCAGCAGTGAAGAAGGAGGCATCCATCCTCCTGGTGCAGCACAATGGCTTTTTGGGAAAGGGAGGGATCCCATCCTGCTGCCCTGGGGTGATTGTCCACCCTCAGCTTTGCGGCCAGTGGCAGCCAGGCTCCGGGGCAGGCAGAGGGGCTGTGTCCCATGCACTGAAAACTGAGCTTGAAGCTCCTCAAAACCATCCCAGTGGGGCAAGAGCCTCGGCAGAGGCACGGCCCGTGGGACACGGCACGCGTGCTCTCTGTCACCGGCCTGGTCCTCTCCCCATCCCAGCAGGAGGGCAGGCACGATGCTGACCGAGTCCCTCTGCCTGCTGCCCTGCCCAAGACCCTCCGGCCCTGCCCTGCGCCACACCGACCAGCAGCATCCAGCTCCTCCGGGCTTTAAAAATAGGCTGGTGTCCCTGCCACGGGGTCGGTAATTTTAGCCAGGGTGTGTCTCGCCGGGAAGCACACAGGGCGGTTCATCTGCTCCCGCTGGCCTGGCTGCATCCACGCCTGGGGATGATGTCAGCCCCTCGCTGCCCACTTGCTTGTTCCTGCCCCGGGGCAGTGCCCAGCAGTACGGCTCAGCCACGGCCACCTTGGGCACGGGCGATGCCTGCTGGGACAGTGAGGGCAGGGGAGCGGGGACAGGGGTGCCCGGGTGACCCCCG
>NW_009614005.1:702-910 GCF_000690535.1 Cariama cristata | reverse complement strand
CCCCTTCCCTCTGCACCCCTTGGGGGACCTGCCCGCAGCTCGGGGACAACCCTGGGGCTGAGCCATCTGTCCCCATCTTTCCTTGGGGAGGCCGAGCCCCCCAGGGATGACTTCCCTGGCTGCGTTTGCTCTTTTCCGTGCGTTGCGTGAAGATCCCTTTATGCCGCTGATGAGCCGCAACCCAAATCCTGCAGGCGCCGGGATGATT
>NW_009614005.1:0-484 GCF_000690535.1 Cariama cristata | reverse complement strand
CTGCCCCCCGCCCCAGCGCTCCCCACTCAGCCCCAGCGCAGCCCCTCGGCATCAACAGTGATGGCTCTGCCTTCCTCCTCCTCCTCCTCCCCAGCCTGGTAAGCAGTGGCTTTACATTGGGGCTGCATGGGCTGTACCAGCCTGATGCCAAAACGCAAGCCGCTTTGGGGGAACCAGGGCACCCAGGTTCCCCACTGCACATCCCTGCCTCAGTTTCCCCACATGCGCTGCGTGCTCGTGCCCCGCGGTGTGGCATAAAGAGGCATAAATATCCCCAGGGCTGCCCCAGCGCAGTGACTCCGGGGTTCATCCCACTGGGTGCTGGGTGTGTTTTGGAGGGGTGCTGGGCCCCACAGGACAGTGCTGGGGGGTCCCTGGGGTAGGAGATTCACACCCACTCCACTCTGGCATTTGCTGCGACCGCTGTGCCGGCGTCCTCATGCCCACACCACGGTCGTCCTTGACCAACGGCTCGGGGCTGGGA
>NW_009614004.1:0-214 GCF_000690535.1 Cariama cristata | reverse complement strand
CATAGAGACACCGGAAGCAGGCCTAGAGCGGCCAAGCCCCACCTCGGTGAAGGGAAGCGCGCCAAGCTTTACCGCAACCTTTATTCCGCTTTATTTACAATTAAGCTATTAAAAATTTATACATTATTTACAAATTAAATAATTCTTCCGGCGCCAACGCCACCCAAAAGGGAAAGGAAATGGTTTTTGGGGGGAAAGGGAGCGGTTTTGGGGG
>NW_009614003.1:0-2866 GCF_000690535.1 Cariama cristata | reverse complement strand
CTTCCCAGAGGAGGTGAGGAGGGAGCCAGGGAGAGGATGCTGGGGAAGGGGAGGTCAGGATGAGCTACGGGCTCGGCGTGCCGGGGACCGGTGAACGCAGTATGGAAGCGGTGTCCGGACAAACGGGTGGCCAGATGGAGTGTCCCCTTGCCCAGTGGAGGAAAGGAGAGCACACGGGTCACCCTTTGCCCACGGAATCACGAGTTTCCCTGACATGGAGGAGTCCGCTTGGGCGGAGGGGAGGGCTGAAAGGGGCACAGCCAGCAGGGAGCTGCACCAGGGGCAGAGAGAAGGAAGAAAAAGGGGGAGATTGGAGGAGACAAAAAGCCCGAGAGGCCTGACAGAAACCTGCCATCCAGGTAGGGTTGGGCACCGACTGCCTCCCTCCCTCCCTCCCTTCTCTCCCAGCAGGCAGAGAGAGCCAGGGGCCAGGAGGTGCTGGCTTGTGTCCCCGTGGTGGCCAAGGGACAAGGAAGGAGAAACACTTTCCTCCTCCCGGCTCCCCGCTCAATAGTTTTCCAGGCACGGAGCAAGGGGATGCTCTCCTTCCGCATCCCCCCTTCCCTCACCTCCCCACCTCATCCCCAGGGTGATGCCAGCCCCGGTTCCCCGCAGAGGTCTGCAGGGCAGCTCTGCTGTGTGGGGGACCTGGGATGGGGTGAGGGGGGGGACCACCCCTCAAAGAAGCCCTGCCCAGTGTAGCATAATCTCTCCACTTTGGGTTTCTTGGAGGTTCCACTGTACAGAGGGAAAGGAAAACTCGAGGGCTGTAACTCACCTAATACCCTCTCCCGGGGTCATGCACTTTCCTGGGGGACCCGGGGTTACAGCTCAAAAACGGGGGTCACATCTCTCTCCCTGTGCTCCTGAGAGCCCCGTTGTGCTGCAGGGACCACCCCAGGGGTTTTCTTGCACTCCAGGAGAACCCTGACCCCATGGCTATGGGTGGGCTTCTGTCAGAGAGAGAAAATTGCACACACACATCCCCCCTCCCGGTTGTCCTCCCACCCCAAATCTGCCCCGTGCTTGGCCCATCCTGGCTGGAAGGCAGCACCACATGGCCTCCGGGAGCAGGAGCCAGACATGGGCAGCGTGAACCAGGGAGCTGGGGGCCAGCAGGAAGCCAACCTGCCACTGTCCCACCTGCCACCGGCCACTGCCACCCCGGGAGGCAGCCAATGATGCTGGGAACTGCTGGGGGAGGTTTGTTTTTCCTTCCCCAGGCATTAACCCCTGGCAGATAAGAGGGGCCCTGGGTGAGCAAACAAGGCCAAGGCAAGGTGAAAATACGTGTAGCCAGTCAGGAAAACAGCTTCATGTCCAAGGCTTCCCCTCACCGGAGGCTTTGCTACCCTGACTGCTCCGAGGTGACCCGGGGACAGGCGCGGGAAGCAGACAGTGTGGTGGGGGGAGACAGATGGAGCCACGCAGTGATGAGGGTCCCAGCACACGGGGATCAAAGGATGCAAAGCTCCGGCATCGCCTCTTGGCATCCTGCCCTCCGCAGCCAGCCCCGCTGAAAGGACCCAGCTCCATCCTGTTCCCCTGGGCCCTGAGCAGGGACAGAGCCCAGGGAGAGACATGTCCCCAGGTGGGCACCTGGACCACTGATGCTCTGATGTACCCTGCATCTTGAATCCTCTCCTTTCCCCAACCTGCCCTCTGCCTCTTGCCACACACACCGATGGGGGATGTACTGATCTGAGTGATCTCCCCGCTGACCGGGGAGGTCATTGCCATCATGCGCTCAGCCGCTGCCTCCCCGCCTGTCCCCCAGTGCCTCTGGAACCCATCTGTGTGCAGGGACCCATCCCGCCTTCTCCTCCAGCCTCGAGCAATCACCTCCCTTGCTGTGCCTCAGTTTCCCCTGCCTGCAAGTCAACTGCCCTCCTTGCACCCACAGCTCCCTGCTGCTCCAACGTGTCTGCCCAGCACCCAGGGACCCAGCCAGAGGAGGACAAACAAACCAATATACAAATATTGCATTTTCCCTTTCCGCCGTCCCTCCTCCCAGAGAAGCATGCAGTCCCCAGGCCTCACCCTTTCCCCAAGGGGTCATCTGAATAGCAAAAAAGGAGGGAGAGGTTTCTCACTCCAGGAGCCCGGGCAGCCGGGCAGGGCACTGCTCCGGGGGGAGCTGCTGCCTGGGAGGGAAATCCTCAGCCTGGTCTGCGGCATGGGTCCGGCAAAGCTGCTTTGCAGGCAGGGGAAACTGAAGCACGCCAAGGGAGGTCAGAGGGGTGAAGCATGTGTTTAGGGGGGAAAGGCTGCTTCTTCCTCACCAAGAGGATGGTCAGGCAAGGAGGACAGTTGGCAGCAACCTCCCTACCGTTGTTCGTGCACCACCTTCAACTTCCCCAGCCAGTCCCGGGGGTACAGCCGACGTGGTTGGGAAAATCCTCTCCAAGGGCTTCACCGTTCCTCTGATCTCGTTTAGGTGGCGACGAGGGGACCGAGGCACTTGCCCTGCCAGCCCACCCCAAGCTCCCGTCACCCGCTGCCCCATCCATCCGTGACCCGCTCCCACTCACCCGGCAGCAGCAGAAGACGGTGGATTAACCCCTAAGCCCACGGCCAGACGCAGCCTCCAGCAGCCTCCACAGCACCGGGGGTGACCCCAGCCACCTCCTGGGGACACCTTTGCGTCACCAGGGATATACCTGCTGCGGGTGATTTCATGAGGACAACGTAGCGCAGGGAAGCAGAGGGACAGGCACCCTTCCCACCTGCTGAAAGCCAAGGTGACGTGAGCCATTCCCTCAAGAGTATCGGAGCAGGAGCAATGGGGATGACGGGGATGTGACAGGCCACCCCAGTGCTGGAAGCCCAGAGAGGGCTGGTTTTGGGGTGGTGTGGTTTTTTTTTT
>NW_009614002.1:0-971 GCF_000690535.1 Cariama cristata | reverse complement strand
CGCTGAGACAGCGGCGCAGGCGCGAAGGGGGTGATGGGGAGGACCTGGTGTCATCACCGCCTCCCGTGGGGTGGCTGTGGGGCCGGGGACATCTAAATTTGTGTGACCCACCCAAATCTGAGACACCCACTTGAGCTTGACCATCACGGTGCCAGCACCCAACCCCACGGCGAAGGGTGGGGACACCACACCCCGCAGCGGGGAACACGGGAAGGGTGGGGCGAGGAGATGTGCGGGGCAGATGCCGTGGGGCTGCGTCACCTCAAGCCACTGCGCCTGTCCCCTGGTTGCGGTTACAGGGTGTCACTTCCCTCTGGCGTTATTCTGGTGCCCGCCCGCATCCGGTGAAGACAACGGAACGCCGTGGTGGTGATGGTCGGAGGTGCCGAGCCCCACGGGAGCATGGCCAGTGTCCCCAAACCCGTTACCGCGTGTCCCTCTCCTTCCCCATTACTGCACCGTGCCAAAACCAAACCCGGAAAAACCGGTTATTTATTAAGATACCGATATCACTCATTCTCATCCCAGTATCCCCAGTTAAACCTCGGTGTAACTGGGAGCTCTGGGAAAGACAAACCAAGGTGAGGAGCATCGGAGAGGGGACCCCCATACCGGTATCCAACTGGAAAAGAAAGGGGGGGAATTGTTAAGATAATGGCGCTGTGTGGCGAGGGGTTGCCCGCGGAGTCCCCTCACCCCAAACCACACTGGATATAAATTTCTCATGGTTATCATGGCAAACTAGTGCTCACCAGTATTCCCAGTTCTGCTTTTTAAAGGTTAACTTATTCCCAGTAAAGCCCAGTAACCAAAAAAAAAAAAGCCACCCACCAAAACAACCCCAAAACCCCCTTACCGAGCGAGGAAGGAACGCGGCAAGCTTTTCCAGGATGCTGCCATCCGTTTTTCCTCGTGATCTACCACATTTTCACCTAAAATTGAAGAAAAAAAAAAACCAACAAACAAAGCAG
>NW_009614001.1:2005-2493 GCF_000690535.1 Cariama cristata | reverse complement strand
GATACATCAGGGTGTCAGAGCTCCCTGCCCCAAATCCCAGTGGTCCCACAAACCGCAGCCAACCAAGACCCCGGGCCCCACTGCTGAGGGATGCGGGTGCTGGGGAACCAGCTGCTCCCCATAGCCCCGGGGGATCTGCCAGCTCCTGTCTCCAGCACAGCCGTCCTGGGGCACAACCTCCGGTGGGCAGGTCAGGCTGGATGCCGTCCGGTTCCTATTAATACCCACCAAGACCTCGGCTGTCTGCGGGTGCTTGCCATATGAAGCCATTCTCCTTCTCCACTGGCCATTAAGCACTCCGCCTGGCCATCAGTACCAGGGCCAGGATGGGAACAGAAATTCCCTCGCTGCCCTCGGATGGCACAGCCCCGATTTTATTGCTGTCTGCAGCCCACCACACCCTGGTGTGGCAGGGCCGTGGCCGGGGCAGACGGGCAGAGCTTCCCGGTGAATCACTGGTGGTTCCCAGCTTCCCAACTGCGTCCCAA
>NW_009614001.1:0-1914 GCF_000690535.1 Cariama cristata | reverse complement strand
CACCCACCAGACCGGACCCTCAGAGTCTGCCGGGGTGGTGCAAAGCCAGCGCGGGGACAGGGCACACCTCTGTGCCACCAAACAGCCCTCCTCTTTTTCCTCGTCCTCCTCCTCGCAGCCACCTCCGCAACGGTGCGAACGCTGCGGGCGAGTTTAGTAGCGCGGCGTCGGCTCTGCAGAACGAGATCTTCCCCTGAATGAAGTTTAGTCACCGTGGGATGTTTCCAATTGGAAATCAGGACAGTTTCAGGCTGAACGCACGCCAGCTTTCCACTTCCCAGAAATCCCATTTGCAAGCGAGCCTGTTGCCAGTTCCCCCTTCTCCCCCAGCATCACTTAAATAAATGCCGCCCCAGCCCTCCCTCCGCCCCGGCAAGGATATGCAGCTTTCGGGCTCCGGCTGCAGCCCAGCCCAGCCCGGCCGTGCAGTCTCCAGCCCCAGCCCTGCGTCCGCGGCCGTGCCCAGGGAGGGAAGCTGGCAGGATGGGAGTCGCTGAGCCAGGATGGTGCTGGAGCCAGGCCAGTCCCAGCCCATCGAGGGCCTTTGGCGATGTCTTTGCCGGTGGCGGTGCAGCCCGGATGAGCCCTTTGCCGATGCACCTGCCCGCAGGGTCCCCCCGAGGATGCCCGCAGGCAGCCGGGGCCGGGGAGCTGCATCAGGGCTGGTCGAGGGGAGCAAGCGCGATGGTTGCCCTCCACAAGGAACTGGTTTGCTCGGTGCTGGGAAGAGCCGGAGGCTTGTGCCGAGTTTCCAGAGGGCAGAGATGGGCTGATACACATGGGAAGAGCAGTCGGGCGCCGGAGAGGTGGGAGATCCCTTTGCCGGGTGCCTGCAGCACGATGGCTCCTGCTTTCCTGTGGGCTTGGGTCAGGGGAGGATGCTCCAGCTAAATGCAGACCAGTGTCCCCAGCCCAATCCGTCCCAGGAGTCGCTGGGAATCAATGGAATGGACAAGGGAGCGTGATCACAAACCTCAACTCCTTAGGAAACCAGTAAGTGGAAAAAAACCACTTGATTTGCCCCGACATCTTCTCCCTCCCCATACGTCTCCCTGCCACAGCAGGACAGAGCAGGCACCGTGTGGGGACCACAGAGGTGACATCCCAGCTCTGCGCTATGCTGGGCATCGCCCGAAGCTGCTAAAGGTCCCTCCTTGTCACAAAATTAATTAGTGGCCTTGCAGCACTGGGATGGAGTGAAGGACATGCTGCTGGGAGGAGGGAGCGCTTTCCTCCAAACCAAACCGGAGCCTGGTTCTTCATCCACTGTCGCCGGAGCAATAGGGGAGGAAGGAGCAGGATGGGGCCAGGATCAGGCTCAGCTACCAACCCACCGCCCTGCCAGCGCTGGAGAGCAGTGGGGACGATCACTCCCATCTCCCGGGCATCCCTGCGGATGGCTGGGAGGAATGGGATGGAAATCACAGCCATCCCATGCTGCAGACCAGAGAAGACCAACAACAGCCACACGCTACTGAAATAGGGGCTGCGGCACCCACCCCTGCCCGGTGCTGGATCACCCCCTGGCACTGGCAAGGTGCTGGTGTCATTGTCCCTCCCAGCTGCTGTGAGATGGCAGGTCTGGGGAGGAAGGGGATTTTCCAGGCTTTGGGAAAGCACAGGCAGGGCATGGCAGGGCACAGCAGAGGGTACAGCAGAGGGGTGCTTTAAAAAAGCCTTTCTTAAAACATCCCTTTAAACAGAACAAAGCAGGCGACGCAGCTGGACCTCTCCCCAGGAGGAGAGGGGATTTTAAGCATCGCTTCCAGGAGATCGCAGCATTATTCCCCAGCCGGCTCAGCTAAGGGCAGGGACAGCATCTCCCACAGGCTCCAGAGCCAGCCCGCGGCACAGGGCACGGGCACAACCCTTCCCAGCCACGAAGTGCCCGGTGGGCAGGATCCCACCCCGCAT
>NW_009614000.1:0-8126 GCF_000690535.1 Cariama cristata | reverse complement strand
AGGTCTCTTCCAACCAAACCAATTCTGTGGTTCTGTAGTTCAGCGCAAAGGCAGTATCTCACACTCCTTGTTGCAATTTGCTCCCACCAGATTTCATCTCTGGCACGTGGACAGAAAAGACTGACACCTGTAAGTGAATGGCAGCCCAGTGAATCTCCTTCTCTGGGCACCAGCTGCCCCACAAGGACAGTCACGAGTGGAGAATGGACTCTTCTGGTAAAGGAAAGAGGGAAGTGTCAAATGTTCAGCATTACAATGTCTCCTTCCTCAACAGCCTAGAAAACTCAGGCCGTCCTATAGCAAAGATGTAAAGTCCCTTCTGATGAATCTCTCAGTGTCTGCCCTAGCACTGGGATTTCATGGCCTGGGTTTTCAGCTGCTTGCATGAGCCAGTGTTTGCAAACATCTCTAAACCTGGACTTGCAAGGGGCTCCCAGCCTTCGTTAAGGACTGAAAGGGTGGGGTTGCTTTGTGCGTGTTTACTTTTAAAAATTAACACAGTTTTAAGAAAGGATCTAGCAACATTTGCAGCAAGAGAACTATTTCATAAAAAGATTGTGTATACAGTACAGACAGAGAGGCATAAGGACCCAATTCCCCCTTGGTGCAGGAAGGTACGGTGCCAAACATTCATTTACAGCCACACAGAACTTGACCTCAGGTACACGGGTAAGTTCCTTAAATAATTGCAGCAGCAGAAAAAAGTCTACGCTGTGGCTGGGACCAGATTCATCACTGGTGTAATCCCACTGATTTCACTGCAGTCACACTTGGGATCACTTTGGGATTTTGAAAACTACATTAATGCAGCAGGATGCTGCACTCACAGGCTTTCCCAAGCATTAGCATTCTGATGTGGTGGCAATTCATCCCGTAATACAGAGCTGAGATTTTGAAAATAATAAAGAAGCAAAGATGCCTGCTGTCACCATTGCTACCTAATTATAGCAGCATGGACAGACTTCCCTTGCAGAATTCCATATGCTGTATTCATCCGGCACAATAAATAAACCATATTAAACGGGGAAGGCTGAGAAGAGATTTCCAATTTTGAAATCCTCTAACTCTAAAGTTAGAAATAGATGAAATAAGTGAATGGCAATTTGCTTTTTTTTTTTTTCATATAGCTTTTCCTCATGCCTCTAGAAGTGCTTCTGTGGACGTGAGCAGGACAGAGGGCAGAGGAAGAACTCGCTATTTGGCAATTCATTAAGAGTTTCCCTATTAGACTCTTCCACTCAACCCTGGGCTTTAGACACAGCCATCCCAGAACTCCGCCAGTCTTCCAGCTGGCACTACTTGGGCACTTGGCAAAGACCAGAAGACTGGATGAAACAGATTGATCCAGTCTTGCTTATTTTTCAGTGATGCTCAGCATTGGAGGGAGCCTGTCTTAGATATTGTCTAGAGTAGCCATAGTAGGGGAAGGGGGCGACTTCAGATGGACTTCAAACAGCAGAATTGCCGGCAGAGGCAATTAGCACTTGTAGATAAAGAATCAGTCCTAAAGAGAAGGGAACTGGCCACTGCTGAGGGTGAGCATCCAGCACCCAGGTCACGGGAACTCTTGCCACCGCACTACAGAATCAACAACTGCCAGGGGCTCTGGAGAATCCCCCTCTAGAAAGGGGTGGGGAGTTTCCAAGAAGGTAGCACTGGTGCCCTCAAACATTTGGACATGACTTCTGTAGGGCCAGCTTCAGGTCATGCATCTCCAGATGGCATCACTGCAGCACAGCTGGCAGACAGGTTTTTGTTTGCTGGCCAGAAGCTGGAGGACTGTTGAGACTAACTACAGCTGTTTCCATGAAAGCAATGAGGCCACCCAGCCCGTGGCCTCTCCAGAGGAGTGTAGTTAAAGGGATTTTGCAATGAGGGCTGACATTGACCCCTCACACAGGGAGATGTCTCTGGTCTGTCACCTGACTGGTACAACTACTCTTAATTATTCTTCTTGGTACATAGCACCTTTTTTAGAGAAGTGTGAAATTAGTCCCCAGTTATCCAGCAGGCCTATTTTTCTGCTGCTTGAACTGGTCAGGCAATACCACCAATGTTAACTGTGAAGTTGCCAAGACTGAACGCAGGGAGTGAGGAGGACGTGCTTTGTCAAGATGTGATCATTCCGGGTGGCTGACTTACTCAGCAGTTCTCAAAGAGTCACTTTCCCCCTTGTCATGCTCTTCTCTTTTTTTCCCACATTGAGCTTCCTAGGGTACCAAGTCTGGTTAGTACCTGCTGCAGTGAGGCCTCAGTTATTTCAGGTTCAAGAACTAATGCTCCATTAGTTTCTAAATGAAGAACAAGTGCAGGTAACAGCATGAGACCTGCTGTAGTTTGGAGGATTAGTCTGCCCTGGCCCTCCAATATACTAAATCCTGCTAAAGCCTCCTACAATAAACCATGCAAGGATTAATAAGTGCGTCCACCACCCAATGAACCATGATTATACGAGTCAGTCATTGCAAACAGCAATACCCTTGACTCGTGCGCTACACATTGGGTGGAATTGCTTGGCCTCAGTTCCTAGTCAGCACTGACGTTTGCAGACCCTTTACAGGGTGCTTTGGCATCAAGTCTCCAGATGTGATTTCTAAAGCTCACCCAACACCACATTGTGCAGTGCCGTAAATCTCTCCGCTGATCACAGCCCTGGCTGCTCAGAAAAAAAATTAAAAGTAAATGGTTGCTAATATTTTCCTGATCCACTAGCTATTTGAGTCACGCAGGGCAGTAAAGTACTTGTTCACACGTTGCCTGTGCAAATAGTCATTGCATTAAAATGTGTGTCTCTGTAATAGCTGAAAATTTAAATGAGGCTAGGCTACACTGAAAGAGAAAAGGAGGAAAAAAGGAAAGAATTTTTATATGTGATAACACCATCAAACAAGAGATGCTCAATTATTAAGACTGTGCATGGTTTCTCCCTGCACAGAAATGGGAAAGGAGACTGGATCCCAGCTTTGGGATGTAAACCAGCTGGTGCAAGATGTACCGGATCAGCTGGCTTTCTCCTTTGAAGGAGTGACACTGAAGGAATATCAAGTCTGCTGCCCTAGGCACTGGCTCTGAGCACACACTACCGCAGTTGGCTTCTCAGGTCCTCATGTTCAGAAGAAACAGAGCGTGCAGCCCAGGATGGGATGCGCAGTACCCCCACAACTCCCCACCTCCTACCAGGATTTCTGTAGGACCAAGAGATCACTCTCTCAGGAGACAGATTCATGAATCAAGGAGATCCCAGACCTAGAAATGCAGGCGGTACTTGGATCGGCAAGGGTTGGGAAGGTTTCAGCTCACAACTAAGTGATATTTAGCCATCCATCTGTTGTGATTTTATGAATTCATGAGTAGCCAAAAAAGTAGCTGAAATAGGCTGCAAACTTAGAACCCAAACCAGGTTAAACTAAAGCAGTGAAGCAGGTTGAGGAACTTCCAAGACAGCAAGCAGTAGCGGGATTTCTGCTTCTTTTAGGAAACCACAGTGGATTAAAAGACATCAAATGAGCAGTAATTAGTAATGAGATTCTAGTTTGAATCCATCTTTCACTATATTTCATTAGATGGGCATGGATGGAGGTGACCTGTGTAAAAATAACTTTACCTTTCCCTAAAATAGTTAATCCTCCACACAGCAAGGCTGGATTTGTACAAGCCAACCTCAGCACTTGTCACTAGATTGCTGTTCTACAAGCCCAAACTCAGTTTTCCTTATACACGTCTATGACTACCTGGTCCTTGCTCTTTGTCTATGGCTCAGTAACAACGCACTCCGGACAAAACGGCAGGAAGAGCACAGTTTGGCACAGCTCAGTGCTGCTATTTTCTGCAGCTTCCAAGGACAATGTGCTTTCTCATTGCTGCCATGCACTCCCTTTATGAATCCATATGGTAACAGGTCTCAGGATTACATGACAAAAATGGTCAGAATTTATCTGACCACGTCTACAATAAGCTACACATGTCTACCCAGGATTTCTGGAGGGCGACACAGCATTCTGGCTTGTTTACTGACATTGCTGATACATTTCCAGCAGGACCGCAGCGTACCCAGCACATCGCTTCTTCCACAGTCATTCATAGCGATGTAGTAGGATCAAATCCTAATGCAAAATTGGTGCAGTGAAGCGTATGGGGTAAGAGGGTAGGTCCCCCCTCATCTCATTTTACAGATAAAACTGAGACACAGGCTGCTTCTTACAGGTCTCCAGGGAACTGGATGAAATTCAGAAGCAGAGAAGAGTGCTGCTCTGGACACCACTGGCAGCACCGTTACACAGCTGCAGTCCCCCAGGCTGAATTCATGACACCATTATATTTATTTGCCATTTACCTTATTGATGGCAGGCTCCAGTCAGCATATGCTTTGCAGAAATTTGTTAGCAAGTGTTTTAAAGTTCCCCCCTGAGATTTCGAACTGCTGTATGAAGATCCAAGCTGTCTCTAGTACTTTTTATCACACTGACTGGGCTGCAAAAAGCAAGACGGCAAAGGATTCTCAGCTAAGTGACGCAGTAGGCTGTGCAAACACAAATAAGATGGCTCAGAGGAAAAGCTCCACCACATTCAAAAGTCATCAGATTTACACCACTGTAGGTCACACAAAGCTGGACCCACGCTTTGCCTATTATTTATCAGTTACCTTATTTGCTTTTATGTTTATTGGATACGGATGGTGTCCCCAGACAGACATAGGCTTTTTTAACATATACAACTGTTACAGAATTGTCATAGTAGCTTTGCCACTACTCCTGGCTTATTTTAAATCGCCTGTTGTTTAGACCAGCTCCTGAAAGGCCAATGGCTCAAGACATCAGGAAACAGTTCAGTTGTTAGAGTCTGAAGGATTCCAACCCTAAAGTTTGCATTAACTTGGAGTCATATTTTTTTCCAGTAAGAAATGTGGATTAAAAAATCAGGATGGTGCTAAAAATTGTTGGAAAGGAATAAAGAGGAATTGCCCTTGAGTTTGGATTCTATGAGGCTGCAGTTCCATTTGTTTCAGAGGAGAGACCTAGATGTGGAATTGAACTTCCTCAAAGGGAATTCCCAAAGCTGGGTATTGGATGTAGGTCACTTTCTGGCTTGTTCTGAGACTCAGCTGAGCTAGAAATACAGCTCAGTTTTCTCTAAAAAGGGGAAGCCACACATATCCTTTCTGTTCTATCCAGGTCATTGCCTCTGAAGGCAGCGCCACAAGGTGTAATCCTAACAGGAGCGCACGTTTGCAATGCGTGGCCAGGGAAAGCTGCCATTTCCAGGCTTTGCTTTTAAGGAGAGAATTCTCTGAACCAGTCTTTCCACATACAAATGCCTGTATTAAGCATGCAAAACAGGCACTGCAGGACGTAGTTGTTGGGGAAAGTGTCCTTCCATACGTGACCTTAAGACACATTTCGGACAATCTGTTTTCCCCTCAGCGGCCAATATTTTTTTTTCCATGTACTCTTCAATCACCTTCAAAGAACAACACTAGAATTCTTCTGTGGTGTTGCCATCACATTGGCACCTACTTTGATGGCCCAAAGTTCACATGTGCCACGTCAGTAAGCTGCAAAATGTTAAGGAGACTTCCTTTGTAAAAAAAAGGCTGGTTAATAGGGCTAAATCCATACAGCTTGGCTGACCCTGAAGTGGCCTTCCATGTCTGATAGAGAAGGTGCCTAGAGCAGAAGCTTACAGAAATAGCCCATGAATATTTCTGTGTAACAACAGCATCCAGCGGGCAAAGAAAGATGCCTAGTAATATATTTGGAAAACCAGGATAGGGCCATGTAAGAGCAGAGGTTTCTCTCCCATAGCCAGAGCTATGCAACTCCCGCCCGTTGCAGTAAACATTTCAATGTCCTCACTGAGCAAGAGCCTGAGATGAACTCCAGTTTACTAGAAGCCAGATGATGCATGTTGTAGAAGCATAGGATCAGAGAATCATAGCAACACAGGATCAGAAGAGGTCCCAAGAGTCCCTCCAAACCATGCCCTGTACCAAACAGTATCAGTTCTACACTGTCATTTCAGCAGCCTTTGCCTAACCAGTTCCTAATGCCTGTTCAGGTAGAGGTTTCACAGCCCCTTGCCAGTCTTCTGCAGCATTTCATTAGCCTTAGAAAGTTTTCCCTAACGTCCAACCTGAGTTTTCATTGCTGCGATTTGACCCAGTACTTTTTGGCCTAACCTCTAAGCACACAAACCAGGTTCTTTCTTTCTTCTGAATATCAGCCTTGTGCATGAAGACAGTTCTCTTGTTCTCTCAAGTCCTTCTTCCTCTTAGATACAGCACTTCCCATGTTTGTCTTGCAGTTGTAAACCTCAAAAGGAAAACTCCTTAATGTCTCGCAGACTGCCTCTGGGTTATACGTGCCAGGTTGGGTCATTTCTCTTCACAAATGTTGCCCCAGTAGAAAAGATTCATTGGAGCTCACACTTTTTTACACATCAGAGAGCTTTGCCGTTTGCAGTATCTTTGGTGTTAAGCACAACCAAAGTACCAGCTCTCCAAAGTGGTTGTATACAAAGGCAGAATCTCATCAAAATAAGCACAATGACGTTTTTATCTTGGCCATGGACTAAGCTGCTGATGCTGTATAACTTCGAGTTTGCCTGACAGACTGACAGACAGCCTAACACAGTTTTCCAATTTCGTTTTTTTGAAAAGAAAGATTAGCTGGGAAAAAAAAAAAGCCTGACATAACTTAAGGGTCCCGGCATGCAAATTCACATGTTTACAACAAGCACTGGCAAAAGTAAAGCCTAAGGTATCTTGATATTTATCGAGTGAGCACAAACGAAGCTACTCTAAATGGGAATGGATCTTTTCAGACAATTGATGTTGGCTGTACTCACCTAATATACTTCTAGGTTTATACTAACGTATAAATCTGCCTGGTAAAAAGCAAGCTGAGGGAGGGACCCCCAGTGCAAGCTTAGACCCACTTACCACACTCCCAAACACTTAACAGTACTCATCCCCCATCTTCTGGCCAAAGGGTAAAATGCAGAGCTGCTCTGGTCAGAACCAAGCCAGGTTCGATTCACTCATGTTCACATTCACATTTTCACACTCACTCACCCCAACGTGCGTGCTTAAGTGGTCTGGCCAACATCACTTTTATGCAACACGGAGAACAAGGGACACTGAGTCCTCCTGTTTGGCTTTCATCAAGCGGCAATGACAAGCTTGGGTTTGGACAGGTCCTTTGTACGCTGTAGGCATAAAGGTTACAGTAACTGCTTCTGTGCTGTGACACTCTCTGTCTCAGAATGTTGTTCTCTTCAGTCTTCATAAGCCCTAGGCAACTCTGCTGCCTGGTGTCTTTGTTTCCTCCTTTTGAGTTTTAGAGCTCTTGAGAGTATTCCTGATGAGCTAGTGGGAAAGGAAATGGCAGGTGATTTTTTACGACCTTGCTGCCATATTCCTGTTGAGTGCAGGGTCTTACGCTGGCAAGTTCTGTGCTGGGGTCTTATCACACTGTAGGCCTTCTGGGTCTGGCACAAACATATTACTCACTTTTACTGCTGTGAACGCTGTTCTTCGCTATCAACACAGGCCACTCATTTAACTCTTGTTCCGCTATGCCAGTCTACATTAGCAAAGACTAAATGTAAACCAAAACTCCAATGTTAGCTTCAACAGAGCCATGCCTGACGTGCCACCGAGCTGCAGAACGGGACAGGCAAGCTTAAACAGAGTGTTTACAAGGTGTCTCTGGCCTCAGCAGGGGTAAAGTCAGCAGAGTGCGTCCTACCTCTGACACAAGACAGCCACATGAACAGTGCCACCGGTATCACCAGCAGAGAGAAGATACAAACTCGTAAGTTGCCTCTGCCTCTTTGAAGAGAAAGTAATTATAAAAGTAGTAATACCTCATGCTTTTAGATTCATGCATTCTGAGTCATGCATGGTGGCACTGAAGGCACCAAGGATCCTCAGTATCTGAGCTGTGATCTCCCCAAAACGGCACCCTGGGCAGAAGGCTGTCCGGGAGAGGCTTTCAGAGCCCTCCTGGCTACCTGCCGAACAACGACACACGGCGCCTTGCAAGCAGTTACACTGAATCCCCAAATCTCCCTGACAGTGGCCTAAGGTATCCTAAAATCACCGCCAAAAATCAAAGACTCAAAAACCA